>NW_017671111.1:158052-321019 GCF_001879085.1 Nicotiana attenuata
GCCAAAGTCCATTTGCCTGTTTCATAATGAGCGCATATGGTGGGCATGATTTGTGTTTGAAAAGGAATATGAGAACTCTCTGAGATCCTCGGAGGGCCACTTGCCGCAAAGCTTTCAGCGTTACCAGTCTCGGGCGAATGCGCTCTGACTACCAGCTTAATCGTTTCAACCTTCATGGACGTAAGGGTGTTACATGCCGCATCACAAAGCACGGCAACAACTTGTTTGCGCACATTTTCATCATAATCCAACAGCCGGTCCCGAAGGGCAGCTAGAACATGTTTCAATTAGATTACCAACTGAATAAATAAATAAATGAATAAATAAAGATTTCCAATATTCTTACAGATGATCTGAGGCGCTTCTTGTCTAACTGGATTTGACAGAAGACATCCCTTGACATGTTCAAGAACAGACATTCGGACCTCAACTATTCTATCAGTAAGTCTCTTCAAAAATTCCAAGAAAATTGGTTGAAAGGCTTCAGATATAGCAGATCCCGACAGAGCAAAAAGATCCCCAATTAAGTGCACAGCTTTTAATCGTACATCCAGCTGATCTGTCTGTCACATTCAAGCTCGTATGTTAGATTGTCAGAAGTAGGAAAGGGAAGAAAAGATCTCCTAGATAAATGAACATAAATGACTAGGTAACATATCTTGAGTTAGTCAATTACTTCAAGACTGACATCTGGAGGTACTCAGCATCAAAAAAGAAGCTAATGGCTAAAATCCTTTAAACTACACCAGCTACCTCAACGGGCCAACCAGGCCATAAAGAAGAGAGGAAAACAACGGCTAGTAAGTTCCAATAATGATTACTAAGCTGTCAAGACATTTTTTGAAAAACTAAAGCACGGATTCACACAGTTTACATTACTTCACGGGAAAAAAAGATGATCTAAATAACACAGAGAGGGGAAGAAGAAATTAATGCACCAGTAGCTCTCCTGTGACGTAGGGAACAACTCCTGATAGGATCTGAGGAGCACAACGGTAAATATCATAAATGACTTCATGGTAGTCAATTTCAAATGTTGTTGGCCTGCTGTCTCCAGACATCGAAGAAACAAGAAACTGCTTTATGCTGGGCTCTAATTTTCCTGCACACTCCTCTATCACCTTCATAGCGAGCCCCCTTCCAGCCATTGTAACATCCTGATAAAGTGTTAAAACCCAGCTCTTCAGGATAAAGCGCCCAAAGAAAGAAATAAAAACTCCTGCAGATATACTTCATCATGAAACACAAACACTTACTTTCTTATGGCGACCTAGAACCGACAACATGACATGTAAAAGATCCTCCCGAATATCCTCACTCTCTTCTATGAGAACAACCATAATAGTTTGCATTGATGTCAGAACACTATCTTGATGCTCGTCCCTACATACATGGTGTATAAGACAGGAAGTTATTGAATTAGCAGGGAAGTCGGAGCAACAAAAATTTGTATATAACAGTAGGTACAATTTCTAAAATTTTGAGATAAAATTTCATCTCACAACATATATTAGCATACATTCATCATGATATGCACTTTTATCATTTTTTCTAAATTAAGCACCCCAAATTAAGATATGCAGTGACACTTACCTTTTTTTTTATAAGTAGTGCAGTGACACTTACCTTGCATTACCTTCTTCAGTTTTTTTCACATTAGTCAGAGTCATACTAGATTATTTTTGTTGCTTGAACAGGCTAAGAAACACTTTGAAATGGGGACAAAGTAAAAACGGAAGTTGTACGTATGCACTTTACCCAAAAAGCTGATGAATATGGCTTTCAAAAAGCAAAGTGGGTGGAAGAAGTTGTTCAAACATTTGTGGCATAATTGGGAGAAGAAGACAGCGATAGTGACCAAAAGAATATTGGACCGTACAAGATTTATGATACGTGGTTGACAAAAGTCCTAGAAGTGCAACTAATTTTGGGAAATAAATTCATCTTCAAGGTGTGAATACGTCCTCCCACCTATTTTGACCGGCTCCCACCTTTTTCTCACTTTCTTTCGTGTTTCCTTATCATTTTCTTTCCCCTCTCTTCTCTTTGTATAGCAGAGTTTGATCTTTCTCCTTATCTTAAATTTCAACGTTTGGCATGTTCAAATGCGAGAGGAGTCAAATAGTGTTTGGCCCTATATTAAGTCCTTTCAGCACGATTTATTGAGTACTAGTGTAGTTTCAACATAAAAACAACTGTTAGAGTTCAAGCCAGCCAATTGAATGGAAATATAAAAGAATTTTGGCTCAGTACACATAAGATAGAGCCAATGGAAGAGAAAAAAGGAACGTATGAGAGGACACTCTGGTATTTGAGTTGATATGCTTAGGAAACAATTCATTACTAAATGCCCCAATAACATCATTTGCCACATCATAAAGTTACTAAATGTCATCTGATTTGTAAGGTGGTGTCAAGTCTGTGGAGGGTGGTTCTGAACTGTTTCAGATACACAGTGGGTGATGCCAGGTACAATAAGAAAGGTGTTGCATAGCTGTGCATTTAAAGCAGGGAAACAACAAGGGCATCGGAGATTGCCCATTTGGCCCTTATGGGAGGAGACAAATAAGTGAGCATTTTGAAAATGACTTTGTACATTTGCAGAATAGCCTCTTGCATCTTTTCTTTTTGACACACCTACGAGATAGCTAATTATATAGAAGATTGGGTGTCTTTTGTAGAGAACCATATTTGAATGTATTCTTGAGAATGCATGTTTCCTACTTACTAGTATACTACTTGAATACAGGAGCTTTTCCCAGGATTTATAAAATATTTACCTTTCTAGAAAAAAAGGTATTTAATGTCATCAAAGACCAGAAATTGGTAACAATTTGTTTTTAGCTGAGCCAAATTCTTCAGAAAGCAAGATATTGCAGCAGCACTACTAGGTGACAAGTCTGCCACAAAGTTTACTGACAAGACCTTCTCATACAAGATAAAGCTCACCTGACAACACTGAGAAAAGTCCGGAACATTTCATTGATAAGATCATCACACTCAAGATCCAGCATTACGACACATGATCTATATCTTGCTAGAGTTTCTAAGATGACAACTCTTCTTCCAAAGGATGGACTATTTATATCACCTAAGCCGCTGAAAGTGCTGACAATCAAATGGAAGATGTCCTGACTCGAACCAAAGCAAAAAAAACAGGTTTTTTAGTTGCTCCATAAATCGAGGGCATATAAATGTGACACCGAGTCTCTTTACCATTATATATAATTACCTTTAGAACATCATCACTGTAAGGAGCTTCAGGTGCAGTAATTCTTGTTATCTCACAGATACAGGTGGCAACAAGAAGCTTAACCTCCCTATCTTGATGCTTTAGGAGTTCTGGTTTAACCATAGCAGCTTGTAAGGGCTGCATGGCCTCCAACATAGCTTTTGGCGGTGACTGCTCCAACTCAGAAAGAAATGTTGTGCCTTGCTGAAATTCAATCATGTATTACAAGTTTGTAATATATTCAATCAAACATTACAGCAACGGCAAGGTCAAGCATATAACTGGATCTCAAGTTTGTGAAAACACGAATCTTAAAGCATTCACGGGGTTATAAAAGCAGTTTGAGAATAGAAAACCACTTCTTTAAAACCCATATGCAATAGACAAATATTCAATATCTTCTAACAGAAATAAAAAGTAAAATGCTCATATCCAATCGTACAAAAGAAAACAAGTTAAACCAAGTAAGCTCATATTAAAAGCTGTGCTGGATAGACACTAGACAGAGCTCAAGACTTTCTTTAATTGGATAGGTAAACATAGAGTTTCACAAGAAATGGCAGTCAAGAGAAGTGCCCAATACAAGATTTCAAAACAACATACAAAGACCCAAAAGATAACCGGTTACAAGGACACTCAAGTTGCGAACTGACCCAAAGAAACAAAGACCAAAAAGACCCAAAAGCAGACAGCCTAAAAGATTGGGCTTTTCCCATTGACTCTATTTTAAAGACACCAATTATCAAGAGAAAAACAGTCAAACTACAGAGAGCACAAAGTTGAGACAAGATCATCATCAGAGTACCACTACCACATGATGCAGTATAACCATTAGTGGGATGTTTGAAAGGATCTATAACTAGAAAAGTAGCAGCAAGCAAAGAGTGCAAATTGTTAAAACTGAGAAGGTTTCAAAGTGCAGAAAAATGGCGGCTTCCAATTATCATGAAATGACTCTCATAGCAGGCAATTAGCTAGTTGATCAACTGATGGAGAGCACATCTAACTTTAATAAGGAAATGATAAAGCACATAAAATGGGACGGACATCATTTGAAGCAATTAAAGATCAACATTAATATGTCTCTATTGATGTTGGGTGAGCAAGTTCCTGGTCAAAATTTATCTGCACTCAGTCATTACAACAGGCTGCACTTCCCTGCACTATCTTTGAGTGCCAAATCCCAACTTCATATATTCTAAATTTCTTATTACTATTTTAAGGACATAAACGAAAATTTCGATTAATAAATAATCGCATTAATCACAGAAAAACGTTGAAGAAAGTCATCAGAGAAAAGGTTTTAAATAGGTCTCAACTTTTTATGCAAGCAGGGGAAGTTTGTATTTTCTGGGTTAATTAATCACTCAAGGGATAGAATTTTTTAAATGCAAAGAAATAAATGATCCATATAATGGGATTAGAAATGAAGCATGAGATTTCTGCACCTTTTCCATTTGCAAGGATCAAGAGTGTCACCTTAGTATAAGGATCAAGAAAAAGTGTTGTCCCCTTAATTTTTCTCATTGTACTTAGTCAAGTCAGTCATGAATCAATAAGCAAACATTAATCAAGAACATAACTTTTCCAGTCAACTTCTACAAAATTGAAAAATAAGGACACACCGAACAGGAAACTAAAGAATCCGATCTAACTGCAAAAGCAATCCAAGCAGATCTGTCGACCAAATTGACCGGAAACCATGCTCAATGTACAACTTTACTTTTCTATTTTGCTTTGGCAGATCCTAAATAGAATAAGAAGATACTGAAACTTGCAAGACAGATACAGAACAAGCTTTAGTAATTATCAGCTTTAGATACAGGTTGGTGTAGGGGTGGCAAACGGACGGGGCGGGTCAGATATTGGTGGTTCGGAAATAGTAATGCAAAAACGGATAATTCATTCGACCCGGTCCATATTTAATACGGATTAAAAAACGGGTTAGCCAACGGATAATATGGATATATCCATGGCTTCTTGAATATGATCACTTTTGGGAGAATTCCTAGTCTCCCAAACTTGAGGAACCCCCAATTTGAGGCTTTACAAATGTAAAAGTTTACCCATTAGATATCCATCGGTTATCCACTTGTTATCCATTTTCTAAGTGGATAATATGGTTCTTATCCATATTTGACCCGTTTTTTAAAAGTTCATTATCCAACCCATTTATTAATGGATAATATGGGTGGATAACTGTTTTCTTCTAACAATTTTGCCGCCACTAGGTCAGTGTGATTATGGCGTTGTAATTTCAGGAGGTTCTGATAGTAAATGAGCAATCTTAGCAAGGCCTTTGGTTCAACTAGGTTTCAATCCCAAACTACTGTGGCCCGCCTTATGAATCTTTTGTATCCATCAACTCATTCCAATACTAAATAATCTGTTTTTTTTTAAGGCAGACCAGGTTTTTCCAAGCAACAGAATTTACTTCATATTGTTGTTTGCACCAAAATAAGGAAATTTTAAGAGACTAACATCATGACACTTTCTCCCTGCAGTAAGTGGCCAGAGGCAGCTAAAATTCTATGTTTATGATGTGGTGTAACTACCAAGATAACTGTGTGGTTTCTCATCCCCAGTTTTTTATTTAAAAAAATTTAATTGACAATCATAAGTCTATAACAGAATGGGCTCTGGATTCTGTTCAGACTGTCAATCACAAAGTCCCCCCCACCCCCCACCCCCACCCCACCACACACACACACACAGAAAAAACAGCCATTCTATCTTTTAGCGTATATGGCAATTTTCTCATCAGCAAGGTGGTCAAATGATGCAGTATCTAATATGAATAAAGGCGCCTTATTCTGTTGGGAGTTTTTCTTTTTAAGGATCAAATAATATGATTTTGTAAGGCAATAGAATCACCCGTATACAAGTAGTGCAACAAAAAGTAGAAAACTTTACAAATGCTTTGGTTGGGAGTTAACTCAAACTGCACTTAAGTGTGTCTATCCTAGTGACACTATAGCAGGATAGCAAACAGAACCCATAATATATAGCTATTTATCCAGCAGTGTATAAAGAAACAGTTATAGACATCCTCATCTGCAACCTTAAGTTGAAAGCTTTAAAGTTGGATTCTTCACGTCCTTCAGTTTCTTAATTTACTTTAAAAAGGGGGAAGAATTCAATGAAATTTTCCCAAAATTGAGAGAAAGTGGAAAAATTAACTATCCATACTAGAATCGTCAGAACAAATGGAACTGCAATAAAACCCCGAGAAAAAAACTACATACAGAATGGTTCAGAAGTAAAAAGGTAGCTTAAAACAAAACAAAAAAAGGGGCTAAAAGTGGGAATAGGCCCAATTTTTACAATACATCAAAAGAAAAATGAAAAAGAAGAGAACTTAATATCCAATTTAGGGAATAACAAAAAGGAATCTGCAAACGAACCCTAATTCAAGTGAAATAAATGGGGAACTCTGCATGAGGTTCAACTAACTATATATTATGTCGAGCAAAAAAGGAGAAGACAGCTAAATATTAGCAGTGCATTAAATGTGAAAGAATTCACAACAAGAAGTTAAATTAAGAGGAGAAGAAAAAGGGATTTACACCTTTAAGAGCTTGATAAGAGAGTCTTTGGTAGAGGGAGGGTCGTCGAGCTTGGATCCCAGCTCCTTCAGCTGGAGTTGCAGCTTTGAACCCATGTCTTTCGTCTTCTCTTTGTCTCTTTTGCTGCGGGAGAGAGTTTTAGGACATTTAGCTGAGGAGGAAGTGGGCTTTTTTGTTTTCGACAGACAAAAAGAGAGATTTAAGTTGAAAGAAAATAGAAAGGGAACACACCCGATCGAGCTCCTCTTGACTTCAGCACCCTATTTATCCCCAGATTTACTTTGCTGAACTGGTTACCGATTTTTCTTTTCATGTCCCTCTATTTCATCTTATTTCAATATGTTACACTCAAGTTCCAATTATATCATGTTACATCCGCTTTTAGTGTCTTCCTCCACTTTCAAATCTTGTGATTTAGTGGGCGTTTGGACATAAGAATTGTCAGGCATATTATCATGCATATAGTTATAGCAAGATATATTTGTGCACAAATTGCACTGAGGATGTAGTACTTCATGACCAAGAATTCCATATGCTTTAAGCAATTTAAATCCTTCAGGGATTGTTAAGTCATATAAGTCATATAATAGACTTTAGATACATATCAAGTTTTCATGTCATGCTAGACATATAAGATATGGAAAACTGATTGCACATACCATTGACTTTATACTTTCAAGTGTTTGAACTACATGTCTTTCATATGAAACCAATTCTATATGAATTGTGTCTCTTCTATTTGGCCAATATTTTTGTGTCTGCATTCGACAGACTTAAAATTCTCATCGATACTTAGCGCTTTTATAGATGTGTCGACGAATATTTTATAGTGGTTCCAACCTCCTTTTTTTCATAAAGACATAACATAGAGATCTCTTCATTTATATTTTCAGGTACCTGACTCTCTCTTGAGATTTTATGAAGTGTTATGTCATGTGATGTTCTAGATCACTTGCCTCATGTGTTATGATCATTTAGATCATTTGCTCATCTTCTTTATCAAGAAGTTTATTTGAAACCGATTTGTCTATACGCTTCAAGGGTGCCGTAGACTTTGTCCTTCTAGGACTTAATGGGAGCATTTGCAATGAGAATATAGTTACTTTCTTTGGGCCAGCAAATGCGTCTGGCATGCTTTGCAATATATTGCAAATGAATTATCCTTTTATGAACTTCAAGTTCATATTATCTTATTCGAGGATCTAGATGTACAAATGATAATTCATTCCACGTAACTTTTTCTCAACTGTTTATCATGTCTCCCCCTCATGTTAGAAAAACTAACTTGCTTCCTCGACTTTTAAAAATTCACCTTTCTGTGTTATAGTGTTAATCAAAATATACACCGCACATCAATAATACTAAGATGGAATTATTTGGTTCCTGACCCTGAACCGCCTGTGAGGGGAGAAAATAATATACTTTTGTATATAACGTATATCAGACTGATATAGATAACTTTGTTCTCATAAACAATTCTAACTATTAAGTGGAGGCACTCAATAAATCATTTTGCTAAACCAACTGTGATGTAAACCAACTTATCAAGATGAACTATCTTGAATAAAAAATCTGGAAATTATATCAAATTATTGAGCAAGTTACCTCGCAAACACCATGTTGCGGGTTAATAATAATCGCACATGTAACCATCACATAGATGCATCTTATGTGGTATACATGGTAGGTGAATGGGCCCATATTCACCTTTGATATTTACAACATTCATGGGATTCAATCCCAATTTTAGTTGGTCTATTAGTTAATGAGAACAAGCAACGTTAGAGAATTCGTAAAGAACTTTCTAGTTCTTTAATATTTACCCATGTGAATTCTCTTTTTTTTTTTTTTTTGCACATCATACTTAAATTGATATGACTAAACCATTTATGCCAATTGGATATCAATAAACTCCAAGTTTATTATGATATGGGTTTTATATCGATAAACTTCTACTTTATTGTGGTATTCTTTTATTTGTGTGGTACAAACTTGAGAATAAAGCGGGTAGCTTTTCACATACATATTACCCCGCTACAAGTTGTAGTAATAGAAGATATTAGATCTTTCTTTTTATTAATAGCCTGAGTATGACCAACCGCTTTCGCGAATACTTTAGAAACTCAATAAGTTTCTCTGAGACTTACTACAGCACAACGTCTTATTGATAATCAATTTTCTCCAAAATAGTATAATTGGCTCTTCTAGAGCTCTCAATTAATTTTGTACTATCACATATTCATCAACATCCATATGATTAATATCTCTTTTAAAGAGAAAGTTATATTATTATGGTTATGGTCAAAGTTATATGCAAGATCTGTTTCTTGCATTACCGTTGTCTTTTAATAATCACAATGCCAAAATATTTTGGCGTACAATAGGTATGTGACCAATGGCTATTCATGTCATAATAATGACATTATTTTCTTATATCATCTCAACCCTCCTTTTGAGGCGAGCGTGGTATATTCACTACCACTATCACATTCATATTCTTCCAAGAATGAATATGTATTCATAAATCAGATGTTGTCACATTCACATCATGAATGGACCATAATCATCTATATGTGCTTTATAAAATCTCATGTCAAATCGATGACAAATACTACTTTTACATAGTGAAGGATTATTTTGAAAATCCTTATTGTTCTCATTACCACAATGATGACGATTATAATTTCGTCTATTGCCACGTCCACATCCATTGATACCTTCACGGTAATAATTTTGTCTTCTTTCAGACTTATCACATATTGCCATCATATTCTCTTAAGAGAATGAGAATGAAGCAAATTCAATGGGACGGGTTTTCACTTCTTGTGCTCACGATCATACATGACTTTAATCATGGCAAGACATAGAAATTTTACCATTTCACGTGGTTATAATTTCTTACAAACTCTATTAGAGTTATAATCAAAATTTATTGTCTTTGCTTGTATTTAAAATCAAATTATAGAATGTCAAGAATTTAAAAGAGAAAAATAAAGTTAAATACTTACCTTAAATCCAGAATTTAATCATGAAGGAAGTTCATGGAACAATTGACAATCATTATGCTCAATCCCAAAGCTTCTACTCAATTGGTTAGAGTCGCGTGCTGGTAACGTGTTATGAACAATAAAAGAAGAAGAATAGTATTGCAGAGAAAAGTAGGGAGAGAGAATTCTTATTGATTTGGGATGATTTACAATGGAATAGGATCCCTCTATTTATATGGGAGAGGGTGACTTAGCCACCACGTAATAAACCCTAGAATCTCTCTAAATATAGACATTCACCATAAATAATATTCTATTTATCACAGAGAAAAAATTCAAATGAAAATAGTATTCAAAAATTAGAGTTGTATTTGGACATGAATATAATGTTAGTTGATTTTGAATTTTTACGAGTAATCTGAGTGAAATTTTGAAAAACAGTTTTTTAAAGTTTTTCAAAATTTTCAAAAAATTCCAAAATTCATCTTCAAGTGAAAATTGATTTTTTTTTGGCCAAACACTAATTTCGAAAAAAGTAAAAAAAAAAAAAAGAAATCGAAAAAAATGTGAAAAAAATTTCATGGCCAAACGGGCTCTTAGGAATTTCAAAAATGTGTTTGTCCATGAAATTTTGCAAATTTTTTAAAAATGAGTTTTTCAAAAAACAAAATATAGTTCTGAGCACTTTTTCTATATTTTCAGAAATTTTTTTCATCACTCACAAAACTGCAATATTTTTTCAAGTGAAATGCATGACCAATTATAATTTCAAATTCCAAATACTATTTTCCAACTTAACTTCAAATATTATTTTTTCTAAAAATTATATAATTTTTATGTCCAAATACCTGCTTAATTTCTTTTTTATTTTGTTTTAAAACTTATGAGATGAACTGATAAATTGTCTACTATAATAGAGTTTACGTCCGAGAAATGATTTTATTATAACTTTTAGGGAAAATACATAAGATGCACCATGTACTTGCCTGAAAAAATCAGTTTCACACTTAACCTTTGCGAGTGTCCTATTACCTCCCTATACTTGTCCAAAGTGAATTTAATACCATCCTGTGAAGCGTAATACCACTTTCATGGTGTGAAGTGTTCCACACGCGCATGCTACGTGAGCGCCACATCGGCATCATGTTAGAAATATAAGAAATTTATGCTTTTTACTTCTTTTTTTCTTCTTTCTTTTTATTTACACATTTTTCTTTTTTCTTTTTCTTCCATATCCACTACCGAACCTCCATTAAAGCTCAAATTTATGGCCTTCAAATTGGTTCCAACTAAAATTCAAAGAAAATCTCTCATCAATTAACGAACTCATCCATTCAAACATAGAATCCTAGGCCTAATCTTAAGTTTAAGGTTCGAAATTTAAACCTTGGGTGCTTTTCAACGGAGGACATTAATTGACTTGAAGAAAAATTGTATTATAGAAATCAATTTTATACACAACAAAAATTAAAAGAATCGGTGATGAAGAAAAAGGGTTGGGGTGTGAAGACGAGGAAAGAAAAGGAAGACTTAAGAGAGGTGGATAAATTGGAGAAGAAGGGAGTGAATGTTTAGATGGAGAATAGGGGGGTTCCAGAAAGTGTGTTCTTGCAAAAAAAAATAATTTTTTTAAAATTTAAGACTAATAAAACGCATCTTTTTTGTAGGTATTAAATTCACTTTGAACAAGTATAGGGAGGTAATTGAACGCCCCTAAAAGTTAAGTGTGAAACTAATTTTTTCGGACAAGTACTTGATGCATCCTATGTAATTTCCCTAATGTTTATTATTGTTATTTAGAAAAATACCATAGATTTTCTTGTTAATACAAATTTTTCCCTCATATAGTATATTTTCATCCTCATCTAGTTTATGAACCTATACAAGCATTTTTCATAATTTTCATGATTTTTAAAGGCTTTAAATTAATTTATTTCTGCATTTTTATTATATAAATATCCAACAATTATCCTTCAAATTATTTTTATGGTGATTTAATCATCCAAAATCATTATTTATACCAATATGTAAAATATTTTACTATATTTTTTATAATTACATTTGTATTTTTTAGACTAATTGCACATTTTTGCAATAATAGCCCTTATTCATGTAAAATTACGATATTTATGCAAAAAATATATTTTTATAATTCTAAGTTATTATTTTTAATCAATTTAGTGTATTAACTAATATTTTTTTATTTATTAATTATTTTTTTGCTAAAAATGGGGTATTTAAATAACAGCCCAAACTTTACCTATTTCCGGACCTAAACTACCCAAACCTTAGCCCAATTACCCATGGCCCAAGACCAACTAACCCAACCCCACAACCCGGTCGCAACCCGTGTAGCCACCCGACCCAAGACCCTTTTTAAATCATGGCCGTTGATCTCAGAGATCAACGACTCACATTAAACCTTCCTTTTTAATTAACCTAACCCACCCCAAACCCTAGCCATTTCTCACCGTCCAGCGCCCTTGAATCCTCTCTCAAACCAAAACCCTAGCTGTCTTCCCCCAAATCCCTCTCTTAATCGCACCTAACATGGGATTCCATGGCCGTCTCTTGCCATATCTGACCTCTCCCTGGTACTGGGTCCTTTTCTAAACTTCTTGCCTAAACATGGCAAGCAGATCTCATAAGAATCGGACCAAAAATGGTTCAGATCCTTGACTTTTCTGATTATTCTATCTATATTCGTCATGTGCTCTATTGTAAGTACGAATATTTCTACATCTTCTGTTGATTCTTACTTACCTAAATTAGAGTTTTCATATCTCTTTTAATCGAGCCAAAATAGGTTCGATGTTTTGATTTTAGGTATTATTTTTCACCCTATATTCTACTATGGCCTATTTTTGGTTTTATTTCTGTCAATATTTGTCTTACCCTAAAATTAGGGTTTTCAGATTTTCTTAATTAGTTCGATTCTTTAATTTTTGTGTTATTTGTGCCTATATTCATCCTATGCTACTGTTTTTATGCATATTCCGTTGATATTTGTTTTCCCTAAAACTAGGGTTTACCTATTTTTTCCTAAACTCGATTTTATTGATTTTTGCATGATATTGCTTCCTTATTTAGGTTTGATTTGACAGTGTTTCCTTGTTTACTTGTTTAATTTCTACTACTATATAAACCCGTCCCCCCATTCCCTTTGAGACAGACTTGAATCGTAAATGTTTACTAAAAACTGAAGTTATTGCTCTTTGTTCTCTAAATACTTCTATTCTATATTCTGGTTCTTGGCCAGCTAAAATCCAAGGCCAAAAATTCTGGGTTCTTGCTCTGCGTTGACATTCAGAATACTGTGGACTTTGTTCTTTCTTGTTTTTCGCTTTACTAGGGAGTTGTTGGACTTTTGTCACTTCATTCCTATTTACCTGTCATTTGCATGTGTTTTTCACTTCTGGAGATCATAGCTTAATGTGTTTTCTGGTTTGTTTTTGTATGCAATTCTAATTGCTTTACTTCAATTTTAAATCTCTTTAACCTTTGACTTCATTATGTTGGTAATCTGAAGCATGCCTAAACCTAATTTGAGTTCATCATATTCTTTTCAGGCTTATCTAGCCTATGTGTTGCAACTTACTGACACACTTTAGCCTCTCCTTGGCGTTTAATTTTGTTATCAATCATGCTTTACTTACATAATTCTTGCAATGACATGTTCTCACCATGTCTAAATTCTGTTGCCTATTAATATGATTCTCACTAGGATCTACACTTAGCATAATTTAAACCTTTTCTTACTATGAGTCTGTGTACATCAATCCTGCAAACCTCTTCTGTTAAATGTGTGACTACCTATGCATTAGGTGTTAAACTTATTCTTCTGAAACTTTGGTAAGTCTGTTCTTAAAACCTAAGCCTGTTCCGTTATTTGCTCTATGTGCTCAACTTGATTATGTTTGTATCCTTCAGTGCTATCCCTCAACCTTAGTTTATTCTCTTTCACTTATTACCTGGGCTCTTTTGAATTCTCATTCTTAGCCGGCTGAAAGCCAAGGCTATCAAGGCTCTTGCTACTGACCTCCCTAGTGTGAGCACTGCTCGAGGTCCATTTGAGGCCCTTGTGAACTATGACACACTAGGATTTGGGTCTTTGATCATCCCCCCCGATACTGAAACCTACACTATCCCTGAATCCCCTCTATTAACCTCCCTAGTGTGAGCACTGCCCTGGGTTCTTGAAGTCCTTGGGAACTCTGACGCACTAGGGTCTAGGGTTCTTTGCCATTTTCCTCCTTGCTCAACTTTGCCCTTTCTACTTACGAATAAGCCAATGGGCTTGTGTGCATGGTTGTTTTTGAATCTTTGATTGCTACTGGATTTTGGCTATGACTTATGGGCTGTTGCGAACTATGTGGACTTGAAATCGAAGGCCTGGCCTGGCCGGGTATACTTTGGCATGTCTTAGGCCCACTATAGTTATTTTGTAACTTTGCAATCTTTTCCATTCATTGGGCTTGTAATAATGATGTAATAACAATTGGGGTGTTAGTAAAATTGGGAAAATGGGTCTATTCTAATGTTTGCATGAAACAGGTAGAAATCCTGCCTATAGGTGTTTAATATGCTCGAACACATTCTATTCCTATGTGTGTTAGCCAACCTGCCTATAGGACCTCCATGTTCAATTCATTCCACATATTCTACTTCTACACGATCGCTATATCATGCCTATAGGAAATAAAATGACCAGTCTTTCAATTGCAGCATATTCACTATATAACATGATCATAGGATTATATTAGTTCATGTTTTACAAATCTGCATATTTAGAAATCATGCCTATAGGTTCTTAATTGGTTAATGTGCTGTTGTTGTAACTACTCACTTAGGAGATATGCCTATAGGAGATAAAACCAGTTTCAATAGTTAATTGTAGAAATCCTGCCTATAGGATAATCTCACTCGCTTTAAGTGTTAATATTGAACTTTCAAACATTGTTTCGTTGCCACTGTTAGAAAGCATGCTTATAGGATCAAACTAAGTAATATTGAATATCTTCCATGATTTTCACTGCCAACTACTGCACCTAGATATCATGCCTATAGGTTTAAACAGTTATAATCTGTACTTTAGTAATCAATACGCAATACTAAACTCCCTGAAATATAAAGTTATTCAGAAAGCATGCCTCTAAAATAACACCTCGCATCTGAAACTGCCTGCATGCTTGAATTCCAAAGTCACATAGAAATCATGTCTATAGGGCTTAATGGCTTCAACTCGTCTCAATTCTGAAACTGTCAAATGCCTAATTTGTTTGCGTGCATTTGTTGTCTAAGTGTGGAGGTTAACTTGAGCCCTTAACTACTTTTATGAGTCCAACTTGTTTTGTATGTCGCCTAGTTTTCTCAGTTTGAGCAACCTAAGTTAGGTCTAGAACCACCCAAAATAGATGGTCTAAACGCCTCCTGGACCGTAGGCGTGGGACGGTTTGTCCACGCATAGGGTACGAGTTATAATTGAACTAGTACACTTTAGGTAGCAACTTAAAGATAATAATCGGGTAGCAGGAGATGATAGTTTGCGCCCACTGAATAATACGAGTAACACCCCATCTGAAGGAAGTTACGAAGTATTATTTATGTTGAACGGGGTGACCCTTTAGGCTAAAAAACTTAGGACCCCCCCCCCTCCCCCCCGCGCTTTCTTTCTTTTCCTACTAGAATAAAAAATAGTTGTACCTTTTGTTTAAAACCTATTTATAATATACTTCTTAAATTTTTATGCTCTCTCTCTCTTTATTTATTTGATCACATAGACTAATTCATATAATTCGAGTTCGGCCGGGACCTACAGTTGTGGACCTCGAAGAGTGCCTAACACCTTCTCTTCGAGGTAATTTCGAGCCCTTACCCGATCTTTGGTGGCGCAAACTGGTTAAACCTGAGTTATTTGCAAATAGGTGCCCTGACGCACCTCAAACCTGTTAGGTAGAGACTCTTTTTTTTTTAACACATTCCTTAAAAGAGTTGTCACATGTTGAAACCCGATTTCGCGAGAAAAAGGGCAGCGACAGCATGGCGACTCTACTGAGGATTTTAGGCTCTTACCATAAGCGAACTTGGTCTATATGAATAGTCTTCTCTGATAAGCGTGTCTTTATTATTTTGCTGTTACATGAATATCCCGCTCCCATTTCCCTTTTGTTGCTACCTGTGCACCCTTTTCCTCGTTTTCCCTTTATTTGAATTCGCATTAATATCTTTGCTCAATTTGGTCATAACATGCGTTTTCCTTTAAATATTTTTTTTAGAATTGCTACATCATGTCTCTCCCCACCCTCACTCACTTGTCTGCTTCATTACAATTTCCACATTACACAAACTAACTTTTTCCTTATTTTCTTTCTTTTTATATCTTTACGTTTCATTCAATACTGCATTTACTGTTTTCATCATGCAAAATATTTGAAAATGTGTTGTTTTATCTTTGCATAGCATGCTCCACATCATATTACATTCGTGTGTAATTAATACCATAGCGGCACTTGATGAGTGTCCGCGCTTTTCCTAAATTACCCTTTAAATTTGGAAAGACTTATTTGCAGTAAAACTAGTTGATCAGCGGTGCAGTCGACGATTCTGTGACTTTCCCTCTCAAGTTGTCCGCTTGAGGGTACCGGTCTAGACTCTTCTAGAAACCCCCACTCTAATATTAACTGTGCATGCATCATGTCCAAACCTAGTATGGGTTAGAACGCAGTCCACGTAATAACTCGCTAAGTCAAGCCTTGTCCAAAGTCCGTCGGGATTTCCATAATCCCAATGGACACAATCACGATTTGTAAATTATTTGGAGAAAACGTGCCAATATGTTGATCATTAACGTGTAAATAGCCAAATCCAGAGGGGGGAAGGGCTAACTTTATTTGTTTTGCAGAAACGAGGCACGAAGTCCCCAGGTTCAGCATGGTTCGAAATATCCCACCTTTGCCGCTAGATTGGTGGGAAAATCTCCCGCCAAGTGACAAAAACCACGTGAAGAGAGTCCTCGGGAATTTACCCTCTATGTTAGACATTCAGCCAAACAATGCGTTAATCGAGGCCGCCACCATGTTCTGGGATGAGAAGAGAGCCGTTTTCCGTTTTGGTGACATGGAAATGACTCCCCTTTTAGAAGAAATAGGAGGTTTCGATGGGCTCCCATGGGATAGCCCTGGTTTGTTGGTATCAGAAAACCGCACGTCTCAAGGTTTCTTGAAAATGATGGGTTTCAGGAAGAATGATGATTTAGTCTGTCTGAAGAAGTCTTACATACCGTTTGATTTCCTCTATGAGCGTTATGGACACAACAAGTCATACCGCCTTTACCATGATGAGTTTGCCATCACTTCTTTGGGTTGGACTCACCGTCGAGTTTTTGTATTCATTGTCTGTTTTCTGGGGATGCTGGTATTTCCAATACAAGGAGAAAGGATCCACACTCGCCTAGCTATGTTTACTAAGGCTTTAATGGAGCATATTGAGGGGAAAACTTACACTATTGTCCCTATGATTCTGGCTAATATGTATCGGGCTTTAGACCGTTGCAAAAAGGGGTTAGGCATTTCGAGTGTTGCAATATGTTGCTGCAAGTATGGTTTTTGGAACACCTTCAGAGGGGAGAATACCGTCAAGAACTTTCGCGGCGAACATAGAATGACCACATAGCCTATCACCATCCGAAGAGAATAACTTTTATCCCAAACAGGTTTGTGCAACCGGAAAACGCTGTGAGCTGGGCACACTTCTTTAGCAATCTGACTGATGACAAGGTACAATGGATGTTCGAGTGGTTCCCTAGCAGTGAATTCATCATCAGGTCGAGAGATACTCCTCATCTAGTGTTAATCGGATTGAGAGAGATCTATCCTTATGCTCCTATCAGAGTTGTGAGGCAAGCTGGGAGAAAATATGTTATACCACGAGTTTCTAAAATGGTTCAGTACAAAACAGACTTCTAGGGGAACGCCATTCCATTTAAGTTTGAGGCACAACACATGTGGCATCAAAAGATCATTGTGGAGAAAGATACCATCGAGCCAGATCGGTATCATGTCGGCCATGTGCACTTCTACCCGTCGTGGTTGGTAGATGATATAGCGGAGGATGTACAGCCAGGGATTGATATGAATAATAGGGTTGTAGAAGACGTTGCTGAAGTACAAGTCAAATACAGGATGCTGCGTAAAAGGGTTTTCGAGTCTGAAGTCAGGCATTTGGAACAACATAAAGCGGATATGGAAGTAATCAACGAGTGGAGAGAAATCGCTACTAAGTCAACAGAAAAGCTGGAATATTTGGAGCAGGGGTTGATGGAGCTTGAAGGGAAAATGAGAAAGAGGGTTACAGGTTGTCAAAATATGGATGGCAATGAAGGAGGGCTCCTAGCAAGGGCATATCTGCTGTTGGACATGCGCGACCTGAGGAATCCGATCGATGGAGCAAAGAAGGCCAAGCATGGAGAAGGTCCCTCTGGGACTAAATAGATTAGGAATGATATTTTTACTTAACTTTCTAGATTCATTTTAGACTTTGGTTATAATAAGGCACATGCCATTAGTGACTCTTTATAATTATTGTCGTTTTAGTAAAGATTTGGTTCATTTATCATATTAATGAAATAACGCAGTTATTGGCATCGATTTTCTCCAAAACAATATGTCGCTTAAGCCTACCTCGGGCACAATGAGGTCCCAAAATTGAGACGCAAATTTATAATTCTACAATATGTGTTTAAAATAAAAATACCGCAAACATCCTTTTAATACTCCTTACCGACTTGTTTACCTTTTTGTTTTCTTCTTTTCTTTATTTGTTTATTCCCATCCCCTAAGGTTGGTTCGTGTATACTGGCATCATCAGCATATCATACCAGATCTAGAGGTCCTCCACCTCCTCCTCTAAGCGATCCTAAAAGCAAGGGAAAAGCCAGAATTGATGACACGAGTGGTATCAGGAAAGACAACGCTACGCATGCAGAGAATGTCGAGACTTCGGATGGTCGGAGTACTCCGGCACAGAGTGACTTGGTTTTACGGTTGGAACAGAAGATACTGGAGGTACAAGGGGAGCTTGAGCTAGTCCGGTACTTGACAAACCTTTCCCTTACCCTGAACGTCCCCGACGTCAACCAACAAAACGCCCAAAACCCTGCACCTCGCCAGAACACACAAAACCAACAAAATCCTCCCGCACCTCATCAGTATGCCACACGTCCTCAAAATCCTAATCCTCCACCATTACCGACCCCTCCACAACATCATCACCATCCGACTTAGTACCCATAAATCACCACCTACGACACTCCTCAAAACGCACCACAACCTACCCCTGCCCCCAAAACTCAACCAACGACCACCACTACGCCCAAATTCCTAGAGTCTATCAAAGCAACCCCATATACGTGAAAACTTTACCCCACACTCCACAACAAACCCTATACATACCTGAATCCGCCGAAAAGGACTTGTTTATCAAGAATATGACGAAAGAACTCAAGAAACTTCCTAGTCGAGTCCAAGGTGTTGAAGGTGGTAAAGGAGTCGAAGGTTTGAATTATGAGGATTTGTGTATTCAGCCAGACGTAGAACTGCCAGAGGGATACAAACCTCCTACGTTTGAAATGTTCGACGGAACATGTGATCCGAAGGTACATTTGAGAACATATTGTGACAAACTCGTAGGGATAGGTAAAGATGAAAGAATCCACATGAAGTTATTCATGAGGAGCCTCACTGGAGACGCCCTGCCCTGGTACATCAGTCAAAACCCGAAGAAATAGGTTAACTGGGTAAACATGGCGTCAGATTTTATGGATCGATTCAGGTTCAATATAGAAAATGCGCCAGATGTCTTCTACATTCAAAATATTAAGAAGAAGCCCACAGAAATTTTCCGCGAATATGCTACTCGATGGAGGTCGCGAGCTGCAAATCTAAGGCCAGCGCTGGAAGAAGAACAAATGAATAAGTTCTTCGTTAGAGCTTAGGATCCGCAATATTATGAGAGGTTGATGGTTATTGAAAACCATAAATTTTATGACTTCATCAAATTGGGATAAAGAATAGAGGAAGGAATTAAAAGTGTAATGGTGACAAATTTTGAGGCACTACAAGCTACAAACAAAGCTGTGCAGTCGGAAGGTATCTCTAAGAAGAAAGAAGGTTGTACAGTAATGGTAGCCCAGGGTCCGAAGTCCCCCCTCACACACCAAACCCCACCACCCACATATAAGCCTTTACCTCCCAGATACCAACAATCCGCCGCCACTTACCATACTTATAACACCCAACCTGCATATTACCACTCACCACCACCAGCCTGCCAAAACTACCAAAACCCAAACAAAATTTTGACCGTAGACCACCCAGACAATACACTCCTGTTGCTGAACCCATCGATCACTTGTATGAGAGACTGAAGGCTGCCGATTATATTACTCCCATTTCCGATGTTTCCATGGAAAACTCCTCTCAGTGGGTCAATCCAAACAAGACATGTGCCTACCACTCGGGCATGAAAGGTCATACTATCGATGAATGTCGCACTTTGAAGGATAAGATCCAGACACTGATTGAAACCAAGGTTATACAAGCAAAAGAGGCTGCACCTAATGTCCGCAACAGTCCTCTCCGGGATCAGAGGGGCGAGGGGGTGAATGTGATCGAAACCGATGAAGAATAGGATCCGGATGGATCAATTGGACTCATTCGTGAAGGGGATAAACCTAAAATACCTCCGGTCACTCTTACACCTATTATAGTGCAGATTCAGTCACCGATTGAGGTTGAAATAGCCACGCCAACTCCGTTTGAGGTTAAAGAAATAATGACCTCAGCCGCACCAACCCCATTTGAGGTGGAAGTAACCACACTCTTCACTGTGGCGGTAACACCTAACCCCTCTTATCACCCTAAAAGAAAGGGGAAATGGAAGAAACCGATGGAGCACAAGGTATGACTAGGACCGGTAGGGTCTACACGCCCGAGCATTTGGGAGGAACAAGTAAACAAGTCGCTCCCAAGCAACCTATCATTGAAACTGGCCCAGACGATCTTTAGAGAAAGGTGCAAGCAAGAGAGTATTCTGTGGTTGATCATCTGAACAAAACCCCTGCTCAGATATCCATTCTATCACCACTACAGAATTATGAGGCGCATAAGAATGCATTGATGAAAGTGTTGACCGAAGCCTGTGTACCCAATAATATCACTAGTGGAGAAATGGCTAATATAGTAAGGCAAGTATTGGAAAGCCTCAAGATCAATTTCCACGCAGACGAACTGCCGCCCGAAGGACTGAATCACAACAGAGCACTGCATATCACGGTACAGTTTGAGGACAAATTCATTGCCAGGGTCCTGATTGATGGGGGTGCGAGTTTCAACATTTGTCCATTGACTACTTTGAAAAGATTGGGTAAAGGTTTGCATGAAATACGAGCACGGAATATGAATGTGAAAGCATTCGATGGGTCCCAAAGGGCCACAATTGGGGAGATCAACCTATGTTTGCAGATGGGCCCGACTTGGTTTGACGTTGAATTTCAAGTATTGGACATATCTGCCACATACAATCTGCTGTTGGGACGACCTTGGATACATGTTGTTGGGGCCGTGGCCTCCACTCTACATCAGGCTGTGAAGTTTGAATGGGACCATCAGGAAGCAATCATCCACGGGGACGAAAGTAATCCCATTTACACCAATCAAACTGTTCCAGTTGTCGAGAATAGAAGGAAGTTAGGTAGAGAAACGTACCATCGCATCGAGTGCGACAATGCAATTGAGAAAGACAAATGGTGGAGTAATAAGATTGAAAGCATATTGTCATGGACAAGGTATGAACCTGGCAAGAATCTCTAGGGGATCACCAAACCGATACAGCTAAAGCGTCACATCACAACTTTTGGGCTTGAGTATGAATACACCTGGCACTAGTATCAAAATTGGTCGTCACCATGGCGGGGTCCTTATTACCCACTTGAACAACCAATACCGCATCTGCATTAGACATTTTAACAGACTGGCGTGATATGGGGATCTGAAGAAGAGAGGCTTTAGCTGGCCTAAGGAATCTATTTCTAGATGATGAAGACATGGATTGTAATGCAATAGTTGAGGAGGAGGAGGAGGAAGACCTTACAATTCAGACCGTGGGAAAGGGAGCTGTTCTCAAGAACTGGACTACTGCACCGTCCCGGGCCCATCGAGTTCCTGGATATCCTGGCAATTAGCATGATCTATTTTTTGAAAGCAATTTTCAGCATTTAAGACATTTTCAGTATTTTGTTTATTTTGAAGTAATTGCTCGAGTCATCGAGTCGTACTTGTTTAATGTTTTCAAGATTTATCTAATGCATTACTATTTTAGTCCTTTATATTTTCTCTCTACAACATTATTATTACTTATCCTGATGAACCGACGATTGTGACATATAATGAGACAACACAACATAAGGATAGCGATTCAGAGGAAATAGAAGAAAAATATATAATACTTGAGGAAATTGCCGAGAGGTGGAAAATTTTGAGAATAAGCCCAAGTCCAATTTGGACGAAACCGAGATAGTCAATTTGGGAGATTCTAAAACGGTCAAAGAAACTCGCATAAGCATTTACCTGTCGCCTTCAAAGAAAGAAGAATACACCCGTTTCCTGAAAGAATATGAAGATATTTTTGCATGGCTTATGATGATATGACTGGTTTGAGCACGTCTATAGTGGCTCATAAACTACCTACCAATCCTATGTGTCCCCCCCGTAAAGCAGAAGCTCAGAAAGTTCTCAAACCGGAAATGAGTCTTAAAATCAAAGAAGAAGTCAGCAAGTAGATCAAAGCTAATGTTCTTAGAGTGGTCGAATATCCTATCTGGTTGGCCAACATCGTTCCAATTCCGAAGAAAGATGGGAAGGTGAGAGTATGTGTCAACTATCGGGATTTAAACAAAGCAAGTCCCGGAGATGATTTCCTATTACCCAATACACACATATTGATCGACAACTGTGCCAAACACGAACTCTAATCCTTTGTGTATTGCTTCGTGGGATATCATCAGATCTAGATGGATGAAGAAGATGCCAAGAAAATAGCCTTTATCACTTTGTGGGGAATGTATTGTTATAAAATGATGTCGTTTGGCCTGAAGAATGCTGGAACCATATATATGAGAGCTATGATGACTTTTTTCCATGACATGATTCATAAAGAAATAGAGGTGTACGTGGATGACATCATCATCAAACCCAGAAAAAGCGCGGATCATATAGCAGACTTGAGGAAATTCTTTAATCGACTTCGAAGGTACAATCTGAAACTGAATCCTGCAAAGCGTGCCTTCGGAGTCCCTGCCAGAAAATTGCTAAGCTTCATCGTCAGTCGTCGAAGGATTGAACTAAACCCGTCAAAGGTTAAAGCTATCTAGGATTTGCCACCGCTGAAGAACAAGAAAGATGTGATGAGCTTCTTGGGGCATCTCAATTACATTAGCCGCTTCATAGCACAATCGACCGTGATCTGTAAGCCGATTTTCAAAATGCTGAAGAAAGATGGTGCAACAAGTTGGACTGAAGAATGTCAAAAAGCTTTTGACAAAATCAAGGAGTACCTATCCACACCACCAGTCTTGGTCCCGCCGGAACCTGGTAGACCTCTGCTACTCTATCTGTCCATACTAGATGGAGCTTTCGGTTGTGTCTTGGGACAACACGACGAGACGAGAAGAAAGGAAAAAGCCATATATTATTTGAGTAAGAATTTTTCACACCCTATGAAGCACAATATTCTTTGCTGGAACACACCTACTGCGCCCTGACGTGGATAGCTCAGAAATTGAGGCATTACTTCTGTGCCTACACTACATATCTCATATCAAGGATGGATCCTCTAAAATACATTTTCTAGAAACCCATGCCTACAGGGAAATTAGCAAAATGGCAGATACTGTTGAGTCAATTTGATATTGTCTATGTGACTCAGAAGGCGGTCAAGGGACAGGCTTTAGCAGATCATCTCGTAGAAAATCCTATAGGAGGAGAATACGAACCATTGAAAACGTATTTTCCCGATGAAGAAGTATCATTTGTAGGAGAAGATATTCCCGAAACCTACAACGATTGGAGAATGTTCTTTGATTGGGCCGCAAATTTCAAAGGAGTATGTATTGGAGCTGTTCTGGTGTCAAAGACAGGTCAACATTATTCGGTATCCGTGAAACTCCCATGCACCAACAATATGGTAGAATACGAGGCTTGCACCTTGGGGCTTAATTTGTCCATTGACATGAATATACAGGAGTTGTTGGTAATTGGTAACTCAGACCTTTTGGTACATCAGTTTCTAGGAAAGTGGGCTACAAAGAATACCAAAATATTACCATATCTATATCACGTGCAAGAGTTGATGAAGAGGTTCACAAAGATAGAGTTCAAACATGTTCCGAGAATACAGAATGAGTTCGCAGATGACTGGCCACTTTGTTCTCCATGATACGACACCTGGACAAGAATTTCATCGACCCTATTCCAGTGAGAATTCACAATCAGCCAGCTTATTACGCTCATGTTGAATAAGAAATGGATGGGAATCCGTGGTTCCATGATATCAAGGAATACTTGGCAAAAGGAGAATACACGAAACATGCAAATTATACTCAGAAATGCACACTCCGAAGATTATCCAACATTTCTTCCAAAGTGCAGTAATTCTATACAGAAGGACTCTAGACCTAGGGTTATTGCAGTGCGTCGATGCCAAAGAAGCTTCCAGAGTGCTCGAAGAGATACACGTCGGAACTTGCGGACCACACATGAACGATTTCATTTTAGCCAGGAAGATATTGAGAGTAGGATATTTTTGGATGACTATGGAAACGGACTGCATCAGGTATGTCCAAAAGTGTCATCAGTGTCAAATACATGCAGATATGATACGGGTACCACCAAATGAACTCAATGCAACAAGTGCACCTTGGCTTTCTGCCGCTTGGGGAGTGGATGTCATCGGTCCGATCGAGCCTGCCGCTTCAAACGCGCACAGGTTCATTTTAGTGGCCATAGACTACTTCCTAAAATGGGTTGAGGCTGCATCTTACAAGGCTGTAACCAAGAAAGTCGTCACAGATTTTGTCATGGATCGTATTGTTTGCCAATTCGGGCTACTGATCGGTTCCAACCCTATACCACTATAGAGTGGCAAGAGCAGTCGATGCAGCTTTTACCCGAGGGGTCAGGATCGATTTCCACAAAGAGCTAAGAAAGGTTTGGAATTGGGTTCCTATCTAATCTAGCAATGTGCGATGTTCTTAATTGCACTTTCAATCATTCTTTGTTTGTTTACTATTCTACTTTAATACTAATGATGCAGGAAAATAAGCTAAGTAGGATATTTTTGTATGGGGTTTTCTTAATTGGTAGAAAGGCACTAGGGAAGTGACTTACTCCTAGGTGAGTATCTAACAGGATCTAAAACTTAGGGCAAATTTGTTATTATTGAGATGACGATATAACCATTGCACGTAACTACTCACTCTATACCTCTCGGTAGTTTGAGTGACTTTGCCTAATTGGCTTTCTCAAGCCCAATTGGGTGTTCAAACAGTGCAAGCAAAATTAGCTCAAGTCGGGTATTACTATCTCTAGGTTTAACCCTTTAATTGGGGCTATCAATCTCTTGAATGCACCCCAATTCCTTGTTAGCTTGAATTTCTTAAACATGGACTCTCTTTCTCAAGAAGAGCTTAAGTCAAAAGGCACAAATTAGTGTTTGCACCCACCAATTAAACATTTAAAGCATAAATCAGGCCAAATATCATTCACGCATAAATATTTAAGCCCTAAAATAGAAGACCCATTAAATACCCACACTAGGGTTGAGCCACAACCCTAGCTAATGGGTCTAGCTACTCATAATCAAAGAGGAAATCAAAGATTTAGATGAAATATAACCCATAAAAGGTAAATACAAGATTAAAATCTAAGATTAATTGTTAAAGATATTCTAAAATTATTCAAAAAGGCTAAAAATGGCTGTTCACGTGCTCTACCAAACAACAGATGCCCTAGAAATCTGGAAAAGAACTATTTATACACAGCTAAATTTTCCGGACAAAAATGCCCCTACGAGGATTCCGCTGATAGCGGAAAATTGACCGCCTCAGCTCTTGGACTATCGCGGCCGCGTAAAAGCAAGCGCGGACCGCGGTTCTTCTCTTTTTAGCTATTTCTGAGCTTGGGACTGCTGGGAGCGAAAAAACGACCGCCATAGCGCTTCTCTAACTGCGGCTGCGAAATATGAGCGCGAACCGCGATCTTCAATTTGAGCTCCAGATTGAGCTCTCTGATTCCCACTTCCGCTGAGGGCGATAAATCAACCGCTGCAGCATTAGAGACACAGTTGCCGCGCAATTCCACCGCGGGCAGCGGTAACTTGCGAGCCCAGAGATGTAACTCTCTGAACCTTGCCACCACTGAGAGCGTAATCAAGACCGCCTCATCGGTGGATCCTTCGCGTCCGCGTCCGACTTTTCGCTGTCAGTTCCCCCTTTTGACTCAGCTTTGAACTTGTGCAGGTTTCACTCCTTTTTGAGCTGGTTTTGACTTTCTTGTCTCTTTTTGACCAAACACTGCAAACAAGCACAACAAGTTAGCTTTCGGGAATACTTGTACACACTTTTAATCCAAAACTTAAGCAAAAAGGAGCATAAAATAGACTAGAATCCCTAGTTATCAACTCCCCCGAACTTAAGCTTTTGCTTGTCCTCAAGCAAACAAAGTAATTCCCACCTCCTCAAAATAAAAGAAAAGGAAAATTCAGCTGACCTAAAACGACCTCATCTAGCATCAATTGGGACTAACAATTACCCTCAACTCAAATGCATCATTAACAACACTCAACCTTTTTAAGCACCGTGGATTTAGTGCGACACAAAAGCATCAAGAGTTGACTCAACTCATCAAGGAAACTCTTTCTACTACTTTGGTCATTGTGGAACCCAAACTCATACTCCTCGACTCTCCATATGCAAACCTCACTTTTAGATTGTAGCACTCAGAACGAGGATTGTAGAAAACATACTCATCTCTCACAAAGGAAGGTCACAAGTCCGGCTCTAAGTACCATAAGCTTGCCCCTTATGTGAGTCACCACTAATGTAAGCTCACTCAACTCAAGATCATATAGGGCTTTTGTGGGAATGTAATGAAGGCTTTTGGTTCAAGGTAGGATATATTGGTCTATGAAGGTTTCATCTTTCCTTAAGCACTTCATTTGCTTCATTTTGGCTCACATTTTCTTGACTATTTGAGTCATTTACTTCTTCCTTAGGGGCTACAGAGACACACTGTCACTCTTTCTTGTTCATGTCAATCCTTTTTCTCCTTTCTAGTCTTTCCCCACTTTTCATTTTTGCTTTTATTGAATCCCTTCATTTCTTCTACATTGTTCGCTTTCTTTTTGACTTTTTGGCTTTTTCTTTCTTTTTCTTTTTCCTTCCCTTTTCTTCCTTTTTGTACCTTTTATCACTTTTGCATTCCTCGTCTCTCCCCCAAACTTATGCTTTTGCCTTATGCTAAAGAAAGATCGGGTGCCAAGAGAGGATCATTTTAGAATGGATAAAGGCCCGTATCATGTTTTTAAAAAAAATTAAGGGCCATGGCTCAACGGGGTTGACTAGGGATATCATCATTGGTGGACTATAGATGTTTTCAAGTCTCAATTAGGATCAAGGAGAGCGTATAATCACTTCTCAAGTTGAGCTACACTTTGGATTTCGCCTAGACAAATATTCAGGGCAAGTTCTAGACTCATTGGCACGGGACTTGGACTTACAAATCAATACCTCACCACACAAGCTATAGGATTGCTAAAGAGACAGAGTCGGGGGCCCACAATAACCTTAGCTAAGATTTGAGCAACGCAAATGGTTCCGAAAAACCACTTGATGATTTTTTAGTCAACACAAGAGTCTCTAGGTCACAACTATCACCATCATATACACACCAATTTGTTTTTAACCATAACGTCAAAGGTAAATGTGTTAGGCCCAAGTGAAGCTTTGCCTGAGGCACTATTACTCACCAGCTACTATTTACACAAAAATGAAAAGAAAACAGACTCAAACCCTTAAGAAGGTTGTCATGCCATCCATCATCGGGAAGAGCCACCCCATTCACACAAACTCCACCTTTGGAAAGAACCGTGGCATTAAGAAACCAAAGGCTTATTGATCACCAAAAACTTCTAAAATAAGAAGTTACGAACTGAAAAAGAAGCTACTAAATGAAATAAGAAGTTATGCTATTAAGAAAAATTGCAAAAGAAGTTATGAAGTAAAGTACGAAAAGTAAACTAAATATGTACAATAGGGGATTAAGACGATTATACATAAGAAGGAATGAATATATACATGGAAAAGTAACTTTATATACATACTGAAATTGAAAAATAACGAAAAGTAAAGAAAATAAATGGTAAAGTTATATACATACCAAAAGTTAAAAAATAACAGTAAAGGAAAAATAAGTGTCATATTTACATCCAGTATCACAAATCAAAATGGGACCACCCTCTCAAATGAAAGCTAGCATTGTCCTCAATGCTAAACAACCAAAAATAAGATCAAAAAGGGGTTAGAGAGTAAAGAAAACTCCCTATGGGTCCTGTGTCTGCATGGGGTCCTGTGTCTGCATGGGGTCGTGTGGCTGGGTGCCTGGATCACTTGGCAAGGGGTCCTCTAGCTGAATCTCCACATCATCACCCTAGGGTATCACTCTCCTCCTCCTGGGCTCACCCCCAGTCTCCTGCTCCTGAACCTGCTCTGCCTGAGCTGCTGGAGCTGGATCCTCCAATAGAAGCTCCAATGGTAAGTCGCCAGCTGCCTTCATCTTCTCCACCTCTCCCCTCAATTGCTTCACCGACTCCTTTGAGGCCCGAGTCTTTTTCACTTCTTTTTCTGCTTGCTCAGCTCCATAATTGATTTTCCTCGAACTGCAAGAGCATCCATGATAAGCTTTTGGTTGTCCAGGAGCTTCTTCTGGTTTTCCAGAAGCTCCTTGAGGGACTCCTCCACTCAAGCTGGCACCTGAGGTTGTGCGGGAACTGACTGGGCTGCCACTGAACTGGATAGCACAGATAGCTTAGAAGTTGCTGCCTGCATCCAGTTGTTGATGCTGGAGAGTGTTTGGTTCAACCTGTGAGCAGTCAACGAGTATGCTGAGGAGGAGGGCACTGAAGACGGCATGGAAGTAGATGGTCCGGAGGCAGGATCCGGTATGGCAGTGGGCGGCTGTGAAGTAGTAACTACCACTGCTGGCTCTTCAGACTGGCTAGTAGAAGTAGTAGCTTTGCCCTTGGATCCCTTAGATTTGGGGTTGCCGGGACCCTGAAGATTGTACCATGAGAAGGGCTTCTTGGGCTTTACCTTGATATCAAAATCCCTTTTCTCTAGCTCCTGATCCTCAAAGTACATGGTGAGGAAGTTTGGAAAGGGGTAAGATCTATCATCCTCGTTGACCACTCTGGTGATCACCCTAGACATGATATTCCCGACATTGATCGGGAACCCCGCCATGATATCCGCCATTATAATCGTCCGGGAAACCGGCATGTCACTATCGTGAGTAGTGGGGTCTAGTCTGCTGCATACAAAGGTTTCCCAACCCTTAGCCTCAAAGTTCAAGGTGTTCCTCAAGATAGGAACCCCCGCTGTCAACCATGTTGGAGTAGTATCTGGGAGAGCCAATAGTGATGCCAGCCACGGGCGGGCTGCCTCATCTATAGCCACTTTCTCTAAGTACATTGACGCATCTTCATCATTGAATCCGAGGTAATCATTGATCGTCTTCCCATCAAACTTGACCTTCAGGTTCCGCACCTTAGTCACTTTTGTGCCCTTTTTGATGTGGGAGGCATTGGTGTAGAATTTCTTGACTAAGTGCTCATTAGCATCCGGTAACTTGCTGGTGAAGTAGTCCCATCCGTCTCTTTCATTAAAGTGCTGCTTCATATTGGGGTTGTGAGGCAGGAGATCCCGCTCTATGAACTGGCCCTCATGTATGAGTGACTTTTGAGGCCACCACTCCCTGAATTTGTGATATGTCAGCTCACTGACAAACCTCCGTTGTCACACCTCCGGGTTTCTTGTCCTCTCCACACCTCCGGTATGGGTGTCACCCCCTCTCCTGTCATCCGGTACCTCAGCATCTACATCTATAGGATCTTGTCCAGGTGACGAAGCTGTAGGTGAGGCTGAAGCCGAGGACTCACTACTCTCCGCTGAGCCATCAGATGACTCAGAAGAAGCAGGAGAAGTAGGAGAGGCTGGGGGTGTAGGCTCATCTGTCAGTCTCAATCTCCCCAGGAAATCTGGTACATGTGTGGGTACCGAGTCACCCTCTGAGTCCTCCCGGGAGGGAACATACTCACTCCCCTCTGTGTGGGAAGCAACTCTATCTGTAGCTCGAATGTTCTTCCTCATTTGCCCAATTGATTTTCGTATTGCAGGGGTTAACTTAATTAGTCCTCGTCCCCTACCCCGGGAGGACTCTGCTTTCCCCTTCTGTTTCTCACCGCCAACTCTACATTTAACCATAGTATGCAAACATAATCAGTGGAAGATTGTTAGTACTAGTTCTAGAAGAAGCAGTGAAGAAAAGCAGCAGAACAATTTACAGAAAAAGTTGCAGACCGATGACAGCGGAAAATGAAACGCGATCGCGGAATGATCACCGCTGACTGCGGAAAATGCATCACTGTCGCGGAGGTGTGGGGATCAGACTACCCACCCTCTGATTCTATACTACCACTGAGCACGGAGAATTAAGCGCGGCCGCGGAGGTTGCACCGCTGTCCGTGAAAAATCAACCGCAACCGCAGACCCATGTTATTTGCTTCTCTGAACCGAATCACCGCTGACCGTGGAAGTCAAAATCGGCCTGAGTCAACCTAGGGTTTCAAATTGCTCATGCTTTAGCAATATCATCTATATTGTTAACCCCACTAGGTATTCATCAATAAATCCTAACTATTTTAAGCCTAATTTAACTAATACTAATGAACCCTAGGTCAAAACTAAGAAAAAGAAGAAGAAGAAGTAAAAAAAATCCATTAAAAGAAGAACAAGTACAAAATTAAAGACCAATGAATCAGTGAAATTACCTGATGTGAGATGAGTGGTGAAAAATGAACTTTAGTTGTGTTTGTGCAGATTAGGGCTAAAGTGAACAGTGAATTTTTTTTGCTTGAGAGTCAAAAGATCGAAAAAGGGTAAAAGGCCTCTTGATCTCCTATTTATAGGAAACACCCTGGGCCCCACGACCACTCACCTGGCGTGGCCGCGGGAAATCACCGCGGTCCGCGCTCAAGACAAACAGAAGGCCTGCTTGATTTGAACTACCACTGAGAGCGGTAAATGGTACGCGGCCGCAGTGGGGCACCGCTGATCGCGAAGAATGCACCGCGGACGCGGTAGAAACTTTAGAGAAGTCTCATTTTGGACTTTTCAATCCCGCGTCCGCCACTAATTTCCGCCTCCACGATAAGGTCACCGCTGACCGCGAAAAATGGAGCGTTGTTAGCGGTCCAACTTCAGAGAGTGCCAAATTTTTCCAGCTTTGTCCTGCACTACATCAAACATTCCTACACACATCTCACAACCAGTTAGTTCAAAAACCAATCCTACACTACGAAGAAAATCAAAAAGAAGAAAAACACATGGGTTGCCTCCCAAGAAGCGCCTGATTTAACATCGCAGCACGACGCATGTTACCATCAATAACTTAAGATGGATCATTGCCACTATGTGGCTATCAAACTTGCCAAGATAGTTCTTCACTTTGTGCCCATTAACTCTGAAGATTTCACCATTTTTTCTTTTCAAATCAAAATCACCAAACAGAGTCACAAGCACCACCTCAAAAGGTCCACTCCATTTTGACTTGAGCTTTCCCGGAAACAGTCGTAACCGGGAGTTGAATAAGAGAACCAAGTCACCTTCCTTGAATTCCTTGCCACGGGCATACTTGTTATGTAAGTAATTCATCTTGTCCTTATATAAGGACGAACTGGAATAGGCATGAAATCGGATCTGATCAAGCTCATTGAGTTGCTCCACCCAGAGATTTGCTGCAACATCCCATTCAAGATTTAACTTTCTCAAAGCCCATATGGCCTTGTGTTCTAACTCAACCGGGAGATGGAAAGCTTTCCCAAACACCAACCGGTATGCAGACATACCAATCGGAGTCTTGTAAGCAGTCCTGTATGCCCATAAAGCATCATCCAGTTTCCTTGACCAGTCAGTCCTATTTGCATTAACTGTCTTTGACAATATGCTTTTAATCTCCCTGTTGGAGACCTCAACTTGCCCACTAGCCTGAGGATGGTAAGGGGTAGAAACCTTATGATTGACACCATACTTTGCAAGCAAAGTGTCAAATGCCTTATTGTAGAAATGAGAACCCCCATCACTGATGTTTGCTCTAGGAGTGCCAAACCGAGTAAAGATGTTCTTCTTAAGAAAAGACACCACACTCCGGACCTCGTTGTTGGGTAAAGCCACGGCCTCGATCACTTTGAAACATAATCAACGGCCACCAGAATGTATGTGTTGCCACAAGAACTCACAAAGGGTCCCATGAAGTCAATGCCCCACACATAAAATATGTCAACCTCAAGAATAGTAGTGAGAGCCATTTCATCCTTCTTTGAAATTCCACCTGCTCTCTGATACTCATCACATCTCTTCACAAGTTCACCCGCATCCTTGTACAATGTAGGCCAATAAAATCCACAGCTAAGCACCTTTGAAGCTGTCCTCGCCCCACCATGATGACCACCATAGGGAGAGGAATGACAAGCATCCAGAATACTCATTTGCTCCTCTTACGGAACACATCTCCGGATCACACCATCATCATAGAGTTTGAACAAATAAGGCTCATCCCAGTAGTAGTCCAAGCTATCCCGTTTAAGCTTCTTCCTTTGGTTAGAAGAGAGCTCACACGGAACAATACCGGTCACACAAAAGTTGGCAACATCCGCGAACCAAGGCATGCTATTCACAGATACGGAGAGGAGTTGCTCATCCGGGAATGAATCATTAATTTCAAGGCCATCAAGGGGCCTCCCCTCCACCTCCAAGCGGGACAAGTGGTCCGCCACTTGGTTTTCACTCCCTTTCCGATCAACAATCTCAAGGTCAAACTCTTGAAGCAATAGAACCCATCTCATCAACCGAGCCTTAGAATCCTTCTTTGTCATCAAGTAGTGGAGTGCTACATGGTCAGTATTGACTATCACCTTGGCACCCATGAGAAAAGGCCTAAACTTCTCCATTGCAAACACAATTGCTAGCAACTCTTTTTCCGTCACCGTGTAATTCACTTGAGCATCATTCATTGTTTTGCTTGCATACCGGGTGAAACATCTTGTTTACTCTTTGACCCAAGACCGCTCCAACCGCAACATCGCTTGCATCACACATGAGCTCAAAAGGTAAGCTCCAATCGTGTGCGGTAATGATATGAGTGGTTGTCAATTTGTACTTGAGAAGTTCAAACGCTTTCATGCATTCATCATTTAACACGAACTTTGCATCCTTTTCCAATAGCTTGCACAAAGGATTCACTACCTTAGAGAAGTCTTTGATGAATCTTCGGTAGAACCACATGCCCAAGAAAACTCCTAACCCCCTTGACTGAAGTAGGAGGAGGGAGCTTTGAAATCACTTCAATCATAGCCTTGTCCACCTCTATTCCGTTCTTTGAGATCTTATGGCCGAGGACAATACCCTCATCGACCATGAAGTGGCATTTTTACAGTTGAGCACAAGATTTGTCTCTTCACACCGGGCCAACACTTTGTCAAGATTCTTCAAACACTCATCAAAGGAGTCACCCATAACACTGAAATCATCCATGAACACTTCCAAGAAATCCTCCACCATGTCGGTAAATATAGCCATCATACACTGTCGCGCCCCCCTTTTTCCTCGCGGAATCGGGGTTTCGACATTCATTGGGAACAACTCATTTCCATTTGGGAATTGGGTATTTGAATTTGAAGAGTCGCCACCCAATGGATTTAAGGTGCGTTAGGGCACTTAGAGCAAATAACTCATGAAACCGGATTGCATTACTAGAGACTTGGGTAAGGGCTCGAAATAACCTTGAGGGGAAGGTGTTAGGCACCCCTCGCGATCCACAATGGTGGGTCCTGGCCGAACTCAAATTATGTAAATTAGTCATTCAAAAAATAGGAAGTCTAAGCACACATTTGCAAATAAAGGAAGTTTAACAGATAGGCGGTCTAAGCGCACATATGTAAATAAGATGAGGGAAGTCTTAGGTTTGTTGGCCTATGGGATCACATCTGTACAATACCCGGTAAGCCTTCCTCAAATAGAGGGGTTACATATGGCATTAGCGCACAGGTCATCATATCCTCTACTACCCAATTACCCTCCCCTTGGTCATAGCCTAAAACGTTCTAGAAATCTTAAGATGTATCCTATGCGGTCACTACCCGTCCCTTTACTTATATAGTCTGGAGGTATTTGGGACTTCTAGTTGAGGTGGATCTAGACTCTCCTACGGTAATTAAAAGGAGAAACTCTAGGAGACATACAAAACATATAAGACTAGACCCAAAGATAGAACAATTAAAAGGCTCACATTTTACCTCCATAGATAGAGCAAGTAAGTGCACGTCTCAAACAACAGATTTCAGATATTTGAGAGAAAGCCCTAGAACAAGATATCTAGGTGAGCATGACAAGCAGAGAAATATGCAATGTTAATTTAAAGGCAAAAGTGTTGAAGACCTATTCAGTTTGCCTACTGAATTTTAGAACCTGTTAAATCTGGGCAGTCCCAATAAGCAAAGCAGTTTCAGAGATTATTAAACCTTGATTACCTATAGGCTTGCCTAGGCGTGGATTAGCAGTAACATGTCATCTAGACATTAATGAAAGACCATAATTCTAAATCAGTAATCGATAGACAAATTTTGTTTATTTGAACCTATATGCTTGTCTAGGTGCTGAAGAATGATCACAGGCGTTACAAAATTGGTTTCACACTTTCATCTCTAAGAGTATGATGTCTAAGTATTGTTTTTATGCGTATTCCTTATAGGCTAGGTGACAACTGATTTTTTATGCGTTCAGACTATAGGAATGGTTTTAAGAGAATGCAGTAAAAATCCTAGTAACATGGCCTCTAATGCACATAGAGCAGTTGTTGAACGTGATTATCAAGACATAATTGATAAAATACCTACGAACTAGATTTTTTAATGCAACTAAGAGAAAGCAGAATGGAAGTTTAGAACGGATAATGTAGTGATCCTATAGACATGTTTTCTAATGCACATAACAATCCGGTAGGCATGGCTTCTAACTCATACAAATAATCATAACAGTCCTATGAGCATGGTCTCTAATTCATATAGACAATCATAACGGTCCTATGAGCATGGTTTCTACCCGATTCCCACAAAAGATATATAAAAGTCCCTCCCTTTTACTAATTTCCCCAATATTTGTTTACAAGAAATTATTATTGCAAACCAACACTAATAATGAATTACAGAAGTGGAATTACTGCAACTATAGGGAGCCTGAATATAGGCCCAAAAGATACACCTGGCAGACCGGGCCTTCAACCAGTCCATAAATGCCATAATCTCATAGTTCACCCAACAGGATCCTGGTGTGTCAAAGTTCCCAAGGGCCTCAGTGACCCCAGGCAATGCTCACACCAGGAAAAACCTTCAATGTAACCCTTTGTGAGCAAGCTTGGAAAGCCAACTCTAGTGTGTCAAAGTTAAGAGGAGCCTCATGGACTCCTAAGCAATGCTTACACTAGAGGGGCAAGACCCTAGGCGTTCTAAGAATAGGAGTAGTGTTTGAAAATAGAAGAAGTTTTAAGAGAATAGTTTAGAAGTAAACAAGGTCATTGCAGCACTCTGAAGCAAAGGTTTCAGAAATCAAACAACAAGCAGAAAACATGGTCACGAAGTTTCAAAGCAAAGATTCCCACTGCCCAGATTTAGCTTAATTCATTAGTTAAGACTAGGTGGAATATAGCAAGTTGAGAACAGACAACCACACAAAGAGGGAAGATCAGGGGTTGGGGAGTCATATTGGTCATAAGAAAGAAGCATGAATCTAGTTCATATGGATACACAGAAGTCTAACTAAAGCAGGAACAAACAGATTGAGAGCAGGACACACATAGATTCAACCAGACAGAGGCAGGCAGGTTATTATAGTTATCTTAGAAGCAAACGTGTGATGGCAGTAGACATATAGGTTCGATCAAGACAGAAGAAAGGGAATGATAATTATAAGGAATCATAGAGGTTAAGTAGAATAGAAGGAAGCATGCAACATAATTGAATGGTAATACATATGCTGACTAAGAACAAGAAGCATGAAACACATAGGTTTAGCTAAAGATAGACAAGCTGATCTAGAGGATCCTACTTGTTTAGTAACATAAAAGAGACATGCTGGGAGTAGGAAGTACATAAATTAAATTCATACAGAGGTTTGCATGATAGTAAAGTGGGAGCATACCAGTTAGAGAAGCAGAAGCAGAAAGTAAAGTAGCAGGATTCAACAGTCTAGTCCTCGCTTTCAGCCGACTAAACAAACAGATGAACATTAGTAGCAGAGGGACGAGAGCAGAATTTGTGTGTGAGTGTGCTTATGAACTATTGTTCATGTCCTTAGAAGAATCCAAATGAGAGTATATATAGCACTTAGTGAGGTAAAAACAAATACGGTAAGGATATGTCAGTTCATAAAACAAGGGTAATCGAATAAATCAACCAGTTAATTGGGAATTTAACCAATCAAATCATACAGAAAATCTGGGAAAGAGCTTTTAGAATAGGGATAGCCAATCAACGGTACAAATTAGGGCTCAAATAAGGTAAGAGAATCAATCATACCATATAAAATTTCTGAATCAGAATAATAGTTTTTATTAAGGAAATGGTACTAATTAAAGTCACAAATAAGGCAAACAAGCAAATCACAAATACTGATTTGAACGGGAAAATATGATTCGAATCCCTAATAAAATCAGCCAAAATAATTAATTGACAGAAATAAACACATAACGGAAGAAAAATTGAAGAAATCAGTGCCATAAACAGAAGTACCTAGGGTTTAAGCATATACACAAAAATTGGCCCAACCAGTAAAGGAATAATCAGGTTTAACACTTAAAACAAATTAAGAAAAATCGTTTGAAGAGAACATAGGATGAACCCTAATTCTGAGAAGTCACTGAAATTGAATAATGATAAGGAAAAAAGAAAGTTTTTCCGAAGAAAATACCAAATAATATTCCGAACATATCAGATCTACAAAGATCTGAGCAGACCCAATTAGTCATGAGATTAGGGTTTTGCAAACAAAAAGAGGTGAAGGAGACTTTGTCCAAAGTCATAGATTCGAACTAAAAATAGGAAGAAAATAGCACTCACAAACGATAACGACCATAGGTAGACCTTTGAACAGTCTTTGAACAAATCTGAGTTGGATCTTTTCAAGATCCCTTCGTGCAACAACAGGGTCGAAGAACCAGGAGAGGCAAGAGGCCGGTAGAGGCCTCAAACCACCATGGAATCTCATGGAATATGTAGGAATCGAAGGGATTTGGGGTAGATTTTAGGTGACGGCGCTAGGGTTTGGGCGAGTCTTTGAGAGAAGAGGGAGATGAGGGATTCAAGGGCGGTGGGCGTGACAAATGAACCGGGTTAGGGGGAGTTTGGTTGAATTAAAAATGGAAGGTCAATCCTGGACCGTTGATCTTCTGAGATCAACGGCCAGGAATGATCCTTTGGATGGGTCGGGTTAAGGACTGAGTCATGGGTATGGTTTAAATTGGGTTGGGTTTAATTGAATTGAATTGGGGGTCCGATTTAAAAAGGGGTCATTTGTTAAATAAACCATTTAATCGCTAAAAACAATTTTTTTAAAAATAGTTAATAAATTATAAAAAATGATTTTTATGCCTTGAAATGTTTTAAAATAATTACTTAATATTTTAAAAATATAAAAGGCTATTTTCTGGTAAAATAATGTAATAATGCATGCATTGGCTATAATTGCAGAATAATTGCAATTGTAACCTAAAAATACAAATGTGGTTATTTGTGTAATAATTGAAACTTAGTACAAATGCAAATGATAAAATTAAGCCACAAAATTATTATAAAACTATTTGTGAGGCAATCAGTGATTGTTTTATAAATAAAGTACTAGGATAAATTAAAAATCTTTTAAAAAAATGCAGAAATTGTATGAAAAATACTAATTGATGCCAATGCATAGTTTTGAATATATTATTGGGAAAAATTGGGTATCAACAGCTGCCCCTCTTTACCCGGGAAGGATGAAAGAGTTTTCGGGTAAAGAAATGATGGCCAATTTTGACAGAATGGGATGTTTTGAAAAATAGAGGCCGAACTCTTGTCTTTGAGCTGCCTACATATCCCTGGTTTTACAAGAATCAGGCCATGTGTAGTTCCGGACCCAATGACGAGCGGAAGCCGATGGAGTTGTTATAAAAATGGAGGCCAGTTCCCGCAAAGGTTTTTTTTTGTGAAGGGTAATGTCTGGTGGAGTTATGATTGCAAATCCGGAATGTATCTGATGTATTATAGGGCAGATAGCTGGATATCACGGGGTAGGATGGGTAACTGATGAGAATCGGTTATGAATGGCAAAGTGAAAAATGGTACGAGCTGAAACCGGAGCGAAGGTTGCTCCTGTTTTGAAAAATGGTTACCTTTGGGATCATCTGCAAACTCAAAATACGATGCACGTAAGTACATAGATTACTGCGAGAATTTAAACATGATGCAAATTTCCTTTGGACCATGAAAGATTGTCTTTGGACGGTGCGGATGATGTCCTTAGACTATGATGTCCTGGGTCATGAATTGATATAGGAGATTCGCAGGTCATGAAATGATGTTCTCGGGACATGAGGATGGTGCCTCAGAACCATGACGCCTTTGAATAATGATATGCAAATTTGAGAGATCCTCAGGCCATGGCATGGTGTCTTCTGGCTATGAGGATGATGCATTTAGACAATGACGCCTTTGGACAAATTGGCGATATTTTAGACCATGAGATGTTGATGCTAAAATCAACAAGACAAAGCTTAGTCTTGTGAGGTTGAGGGCAAAGCTTAGCCCGCAAGAGGAGCAAATAGATAGTGTCGGGATAGAGCAACATTTATGCAAGGAGGGACAATGCTTAGTCCCATGAGAAGGCAGCGCTTAGCCTTATGCCGATATGGAGGCCGGGCTTAGCCTCATGCAGATGGAGACAAGGCTTAGTCCCATGCAAGATGCGGGACAGGGCTTAGTCCCATGCAGATGGAAGGCAGAGCTTAGCCTTATGCAAATATGGAGGTAGGGCTTAGCCTCATGCAAGATTGGAGACAAAGCTTAGTCTCATGCAAGATGCGTGATAGGGCTTAGTCCCATGTAGGTGGAAGGCAGAGCTTAGCCTTACGTAGATGTGGAGGCAGGGCTTAGCCTCATGCAGATGGAGACAGAGCTTAGTCTCATGCAAGATGCGGGACAGGGCTTAGTCCCATGCAGATGGAAGGCAGAGCTTAGCCTTATGCAGATATGGAGGCAGGGCTTAGCCTCATGTAAGATTGGAGACAGAGCTTAGTCTCATGCAAGATGCGGGACAGGGCTTAGTCCCATACAGATGTAAGGCAGAGCTTAGCCTTATGAAAACATGGAGGCAGGGCTTAGCCTCATGCAGATAGAGACAGAGCTTAGTCTCATGCAAGATGCGGGACAGGGCTTAGTCCCATACAGGTGGAAGATAGAGCTTAGCCTTATGCAGATATGGAGGCAGGGCTTAGCCTCATGTAAGATTGGAGATAGAGCTAAGTCTCATGCAAGATGCGGGACAGGGCTTAGTCCCATGCAAATGGAAGGCAGAGCTTAGCCTTATACAAATATGGAGGCAGGGCTTAGCCTCATGCAAGGATCGGGACAGGGCTTAGTCCCATGCAAGATGCGGGACAAGGATTAGTCCCATGCAGATGGAAGGCAGAGCTTAGCCTTATGCAAATATGGAGGCAGGGCTTAGCCTCATGCAGATGGAGACAGAGCTTAGTCTCATGCAAGATGCGGGACATGGCTTAGTCCTATGCAGGTGGAAGGCAGTGCTTAGCCTTATGTAGTGAACAGTTGGCAAATAGGAGCAGAGTATTTCTTAGCTGGAGATATATTCGGTGTCTGGTGGCCCGATTGACAGTGATTTTTCTGCGTGTATATATTTGCGAATGCTGCTGTTACGACAGATGTGCCTGCGCTCAAAGAAAAAATTATAAGTTTTGTAAGGGGAGGTTGGTTCGTGCCTTCATCTGCTGGCTTTGCTCCTCCGTTCTGGAGGCCTTGCTTGAGTTTCCCTGGGTAACACCTGGCTGTTAAAATAGAGTTCGAAAATATGCAATTATCGATGAAAATAAAGTTATTTTCAGGAATCATAGTGAAATATCAAGTAGTTTAGATGAACTGATGATTGTAACATATTTCAGCGACATTACACCTTTCTTGTATTAGAATTTTGAGGATCCTCCTCAAAATTCTGCCCCAGTTTCTTAACCAATTTCTGACTTTCTGGCATGTGATGGCGTCGGCTGGACTTGCTCCGGAATTTTAAGGGCCCTCCTCAAAATTCTGCCCCAATTTCTGGTTCTGGGGGAAATGAAAATTTTATCATGATATGACCGAACCCACAGGGCTGCCTACGTATCCCCTCTTAAACGGGAATCAGGTCAAGCGTAGTTCAATTACATAGGATGAATAAATGTAACCAGTCTAAACATAGTATCTCTTGACTGCGTCTGAATTGATTGGTTTTGGCCAGACTTCTCCGTCCATGTCTGCAAGTTTGAGTGCTCCTCCTGTTAACACCCAGTGAACCATGTAGGGACCTTGCCAGTTGGGAGAAAATTTCCCTTTGGCTTCATCTTGATGCGGGAAGATCTTCTTTAGCACCAGCTGTCCTGGTGTAAACTGTCTTGGTTTGACCCTTTTGTTGAAAGCTCTGGACATTCTGTTCTGATAAAGCTGACCGTGACATACTCATCTATGAGGGCTAGTTGCTCATAACGACTCCTTATCCATTCTACATCGCTGAGTTCGGCTTATTGTATGATTCTTAAAGAAGGAATTTCTACCTCAGCGGGGATGACAACCTCGGTACCATAAACCAATAAGTAGGGACCCCAGTTGACGTGCAGACTGTAGTCCGGTACCCCAATAGGGCAAAGGGTAACTTCTCGTGCCATTGTTTGTGGTTTTCTACCATCTTCCTTAGTATCTTCTTGATGTTCTTGTTGGCGGCTTCTACGGCTCCATTCATCTGAGGTCTGTATGCTGTAGAGTGCTTGTGCTTGATTTTGAAAGTTTCACACATGGCTTTCATCAGATCGCTGTTGAGATTGGCGGCATTATCAGTGTTAATGGACTCGGGAACTCCGAATCGGTAAACAATACGATCCTTGACAAAGTCTGCGACGGCTTTCTTGGTTACAGCTTTGTAGGATGCAGCTTCTACCCATTTTGTGAAATAGTCAATGGCCACTAGAATAAACCTGTGCCCGTTTGAAGCAGTGGGCTCGATCGGACCAATGACATCCATTCCTCAGGTGGCGAATGGCCAAGGTGAGCTTGTTGCATTGAGCTCATTTGGCGGCACTTTTATCATATCGGCATGTACTTGATATTGGTAGCATTTTCGGACATACTGGACGCAATCTGTCTCCATGGTCATCCAAAAATAACCGGCCCTAAGTATCTTCTTGGCTAGAACAAAACCATTCATATGCGGGCCGCAGGTCCCAGCTTGTATCTCCTCAAGTAGCTTAGAAGCTTCTTTTGCGTTGACACACCTTAGCAATCCCAAATCAGGAGTTCTTCTGTACATGCTTCCTCCGCTGTGGAAGAAGTGATTGGACAACCTCCGAAGTGTGCGTTTCTAAGTATGGTTCGCATGCTTCGGGTATTCTCCTTTTGCCAAATATTCTTTGATATCGTGAAACCAAGGCTTCCCGTCTGTTTCTTCTTCAGCATGGGCACAATACGCCGGCTGGCTATGGATCCTTACTTGTGTTGTATCATGGATGACAAAGTGGCAAATGCATCGGCAAACTTGTTCTGAATTCTAGGAACATGCCGAAACTCGATCTTCGTGAATCTCTTTCTCAATTCCTATACGTGGTGCAGATATGGCAATATCTTGGAATTCTTGGTGGCCCATTCTCCTTGTACCTGGTGCATAAGCAAATCTGAATCACCGACTACCAGCAACTCCTGAATATTCATGTCGATTGCCATGTTGAGCCCTAGTATGCAAGCTTCATACTCTGCCATGTTGTTAGTGCATGGAAATCTAAGCTTCGCAGACACAGGGTAGTGTTGACCTGTTTCTGATACTAAAACCGCTCAAATGCCCACTCCTTTGAAATTCGCAGCTCCATCAAAGAACATCCTCCAACCATAGTAAGCCTCAGCAATGTCCTCTCCTACGAATGATACTTCTTCATCAGGAAAATACATTTTCAAATGTTCGTATTCCCCTCCCACAGGATTTTCAGCAAGATGATCTACCAATGCTTGTCCTTTGACTGCCTTCTAAGTTACATAGACGATATCGAACTCACTTAACAGTATCTGCCACTTGGCTAACTTTCCAGTGGGCATGGGCTTCTGAAAGATGTACTTCAGAGGGTCCATCCTGGATATGAGGTATGTGGTATAGGCACAGAAGTAATGCCTCAATTTCTGAGTCGTCCAAGTCAAAGCATCAGCAAGTGCGTTCCAATAGAGAATATCGTGCTTCGTAAGGTGTGAACTTCTTACTCAAGTAGTATATGGCTTGCTCCTTTCTCCCTATCTCGTCATGTTTTCCCAAAACACATCTGAAGGCTCCATCTAATATAGAAAGATAGAGTAGCAAAGGCCGCCCTGGTTCCGGCGGGACCAAGACTGGTGGTGTTGATAAGTACTCCCTGATCTTGTCGAAAGCCTTTTGACAATCTTCGGTCCAACTAGTTGTAGCATATTTCTTCAACATCTTAAAAATTGGCTCACATATAACTGTGGACTCGGCTATGAACTGGCTGATGTAGTTTAGCTGTCCTAGAAAACTCATTACATCTTTCTTACTCTTTGGCGGTGGCAGTTCCTGGATGACTTTGACTTTTGACAGATCCAATTCTATCCCTTGGCGGCTGACAATGAACCCAAGTAGCTTTCCGGTAGAAACCCCGAATGCACATTTTGCGGGGTTTAGTTTCAGGTTGTATCTCCGCAGTCTGTCGAAAAACTTCCTCAAATCGGATATATGATATGTGGCTTTCTTGGATTTGATGATGATGTCGTCCACATATACTCAATCTCCTTATGTATCATGTCATGAAAAATGGTAGTCATAGCCCTCATGTAGGTGGCCCCAGCATTCTTTAGACCGAATGGCATCATCTTATAACAGTATACTCCTCATTGTGTAATGAAAGCTGTTTTTTCTGCGTCTTCTTCATCCATCCAGATCTGGTGATAACCTGCGAAGCAATCTACAAAGGATTAGAGCTCATGCTTGGCGCAATTGTCGATCAGGATGTGTATAGTTGGCAATGGGAAGTCATCCTTGGGACTTGCTCTATTTAAGTCTCGATAGTCAACACATACTCTAACTTTCTCATCTTTCTTCGGAACTGGTACAATGTTGGCTAACCAGGTTGGGTACTTAACTACCCTAAGGACTTTGGCTTTGATCTGCTTAGTAACTTCCTCCTTGATTTTCAGGCTCATATCTGGTTTGAACTTTCTGAGTTTCTGCTTCACCGGCGGACACATTGGATTGGTAGGCATTTTGTGAGCCACTATGGATGTGCTCAAACCGATCATGTCATTATATGACCATGCAAAGATATCCTCATACTCCTCCAAGAAACGAATGTACTCCTCCTTCTCTGTCGGCGATAAGCGAATGCTTATGCGAGTCTCCTTGATGGTTTCAGCGTCTCCCAAATTTACTGCTTCGATTTCGTGCAGGTTGGACTTAGGATTATTCTCAAAGTTCTCAACCTCTCTGACAATTTCCTCGGGTATGACATCTTCTTCTTCTGAATCACTATCCTTTTATTGTGTTGTGTCGTTACATATCACAGTTGTTGGTTCATCGAGACAGGAAATAGTAATGTTGTATAGATAAAGATATGAGAGAAAAATGGTAATAATAAATATTGATTCATTGACACATAAAAGCAATTTTTAACAACATTTTTGGAATATTGGAAATATTATTTAAAACAAAATGCCAAAAGGGAAATCATTTTCTTAGAAAATAAACAGAACAATGATGTTCAGCCTTGCTACCCCGGGACTCGTCGGGCCCTGGATGGTCTGTCAATTCAATTCTTGAGGAATGATCCTCTCTCTACAGCTCGGATGGTAGGGCCTTCCTCCTCTTCCTCCTCCTCAACAATTACACAACATCCATATCCTCATCTTCCAAGAATAGGTTCTTTAAGGCTGACATCGCTTCTTCCTCCTCTGATCTCCATATGATGTCGGCCTGTTGGAAAGTCTGAATCAAGTGCGGTATAGGATGCTCCAATGGATAGTACGGACCTCGCCATGGTGGTGACCAGTCATTGTATTCTTGCCAGGTGTATTGATACCCCAGCCTAAAAGTGGTGCCATGGTACTTTGGCTGTATTGACTTGGTGATGCCTTGAAGGTTTTTACCAAGACCCTTGCCAGGCTCATACCCTTCCCATTTCATCATGCTTGCTATCTTGCCATCCTACCACTTATCTTTGTTGATTGCATTGACCCGCTCAATGTGATGATAAGTTTCTCCGCCTAGCTTTCTCCTATTCTCGACCATCAAAATAGTCTGACGGGTGTAAATGGGGTTGCTCCCGTCTCCATGGATAATCACCTCCTGATGGTTCCACTCAAATTTCACTGCCTGATGCAAAGTTGATGCCACAGCCCCAGCGGCGTGTATCCATGGTCGTCCCAACAGCAAATTGTAGGATGCAGATATGTCCAGCACCCGAAACTCGACATCAAACCATGTAGGCCCCATTTGCAGACAGAGATTGATTTCCCCGATGGTTGCCCTTTGAGACCTATCAAATGCCTTTACGTTCATGGTCCCTTCTCGTATCTCGTATAGGCCTTTGCCCAACCTCTTCAATGTTGTTAGTGGGCAAATATTGAGACTAGATCCTCCATCAATCAGGACCCTGGTAATGAAGTAGTCTTCGCATTGCACTGTGATATGCAGTGCCCTATTGTGATTCAAACCCTCAGGCGGCAACTCATCCTCGTGGAAAGTGATTTTGTGACTTTCCAATACCTGTCCCACCATGTTAGCCATTTCTCCGCTTGTGATGTTATTGGGCACATATGCTTCGTTCAATACTTTCATCAGAGCGTTCCTGTGTGCTTCTGAATTCTGTGCAGCGACATGATAGACATTTGAGCAGGAGTCTTGTTCAGATGGTCGATGACTGAATACTCCCTTGCTTGTACTTTCCTCAGAGGTCATCTGGACCTGTTTCAATAACGGGAGGTCTGTTAGAGGCCTGTTTACTAGACTCTCCCAAATGCTCGGGTGTATAGACCCTTCTAGTCTTGGTCATCCCTTGTGCAGCACCAGATTCCCCCATCTTGGTTTTTCCTTTTCTTCTAGCTTCGGCCACATAATCACATGGTATAGCCTCGGTGCTGAAAGGCGGTGTGGTTGATACTGTCACTGTAAATGGTGTGGCTACTTTCACCTCAAATGGAATAGGTGCAACTGCAGGGGGTGCTACCTCAACTTCAAATGGGATTGATGCAGTTACCTCGACCTTTACTGGTGGCTGTACCTGCACTATAATGGGTTTAAGAGTGACTACAGGTTTCTTGGGATCGTCACCTTCTTTGATAAGTCCGATTGATCCCTCCGGATCCCATTCTTCATCCATCTCTATCACATTGACACCTTCACCTTATGATCTGGGAGGGGATTATTGCGAACATTAGGCGTGGCCACCTTTGCCTGGATGATCTTGTTGTCAATCAAAGTCTGGATTTTGTCCTTCAATGTGTGACATTCGTCAATGGTGTGCCCTTTCATACGGGAATGGTACACACAAGTCTTATTCGGTTTAACCCATTGGGATGAGTTCTCTGTGGCACAACAGAGATGGGAGTGATGTAACCAGCAACCTTCAACCTTTCATATAGCTGGTCGATGGGTTCAGCAATGGCAGTGTATTGTTTGGGTGGTCTGCGGTCAAAATTGGGTCGCGGTCTTGGGTAATTTTGACCAGTTGGAGGTGGCTGAAAATGAGATGCTTGGGAATTATTGGTGTGATAGGCAGTGGCTGGTTGGGAATATCTGGGGGATGAGGGTTGATATGTAGGTGGAGGTGACGGTTGATATGTGGGTGGAGGTGCTTGATATGTGGGTGGAGGTGCTAGGTATGAAAGTGGGGAGGTTCGGTATACGAACGAAGTTTTGGGTCCTTGGGCGACCATTACTGTTCCCACGTCCTTCTTCTTAGATATACCCCCTGACTGTAATGCTTTATTAGTGGCCTGCAATGCATCAAAGTTTGTTACCATCCCGCTCTTGATGCCTTCTTCGATCCTTTCACCAAGTTTGATGGTATGAGAGAACTTATGGTTTTCAATAACCATCAACCTTTCATAGTACTGCGGATCCTGGGCTCTGACGAAGAACTTGTTCATCTTTTCCTCGTACAATGCTATCCTGACTTTGGCCGCTTCTGACCTCCAACGAGTAGCATACTCGCGGGAAGTCTCGGTAGGCTTCTTCTCGAGGTTCTGAATATAGAAGACATCTGGTGCATTCCCCGTGTTGAAACTGAATCGGTCCATGAAATCAGACGCTATACTTACCCAGTTGGACCGTTTCTTAGGATCCTAGCTGATGTACCAGGACAAGGCATCTCCCGTAAGACTCCTCATAAAAAGCTTCATCCAAATCTTTTCATCTTTTCCGACCCCGACAAGCTTGTCATAATAGGTCCTTAGATGAACCCCGGGATCACCTGTACCGTCAAACATCTCGAACTTGGGAGGTTTGTAACCCTTGGTCAGTTCTACATCCGGCTGTATGCATAGGTCTTCATAGTTCAGACCTTCTATCCTCTTGCCTCCTTCTACGCCTTGAACTCGACCGGTCAATTTCTTGAGCTCCTCGGCCAGGTTCTTAATGAGCATGTCCTTCTCAATAGATTTCGGTGCATAGGAGATGGGTTGAGTGGAGTGAGGTAGAGTCTCCACATATATAGGGTTGTTTTGGTGACCTGGAATTTGAGTATAGTGGTGATCGTTGGTGGAATTCTAGGGTTCAGGAATGACCGGTGGAGTATTTTGTGGAGTGTGGTAGTAGTTTGGTTGGTATTGTGGTGGGATAGTTTGATTTTGTGGTGGAGTTGTATAATGGTGAGGTACGGGTGGATTCTGTGGGCGCTTGTTGGGTGTGTTTTGAGGTGGTGCTGGGTTCTGAGTGTTTGGATGACTAATGTCTGGGACGCTGAGTGAGATGGATAGGTTTGCCACATTCCGGACATGCTCAAGCTCACCCTGGAGTTCCAGTATTTTCTGTTCGAACCGTGAAACTGCTTCATTTGGGGCCTGAATACCCCGACCGTCAGAAGTTTCTGCATGTTCAACCTGTGTGTTGTTTTCCTTTCTGTCGCCGTTCAAATCTTCCATTTTTGCTTTTCCCCTGCCTTTTGGTGGACTAGGAGGAGGAGAAGGTGGAGGGCCCCTGGATCTTGTGTGATAAGCTGATGATGCCAGTATGCACGAACCAACCTTTGGGGGAATGTGAATAATCAAAAGAAAGAAAAACAAAAGGTAGCCAAGTCAGCAATGATTCTGAAAGTTTTGCATTATTTAAACACGTATCGCGGGAATATGAATTCGCGTCCTAATTTGGGAGCCCCGTTGTGCCCGAGGTAGGCCTAGCGACAAATAGATTTGGAGAAATTTAGTGCCAATAATTGCCTCATTTCATTAATGTGAAAATAGACGACCCAAAACGATACTAAATAAGATAATGTCACTATTGGCACTTGGCCTTATTACATTTATAAAGCAAGTAAACCTAATCTATTTGGTCTCAGAAGGACCTTCTTCAGACTGGATGCTCTTGTCGATCAATTCCCCCAGTTCGCGCAGGTTCAGCAGTAAGAATGCCCTTGCCAAATGTCCTCCTTCGTTTCCCTCAGCGTTCTGGCAATCGGTGACTCTCTTCCTCATTTTCCCTTCTATTTCCATTAGACTGTACTCCAGATACTCCAACCTTTTGCTGGATTTAACAGCCTTCTCTTTCCACTCATTGATCATTTCCATGTCGGCCTTTATGCTGCTCCATATGCTCGGCTTCAGACTCACGAATTCTCTTACGCAATTTGTTGTACTTTACCTGTGCTTCGGCAACTTCGTCTATAACCCTGTTTCCTGGACCAACCCTTGGCTCGAAGATCCCCACTATGTTATCATCCAACCATGAGGGGTAAAAGTATGTATGACCCGCATGATATCGATCCGGCTCGATGGTATCCTTTTCCACAATAATCTTCAAGCTCCACATGTGTTGTGCTTCATTCTTATATGGGATGGCGGCACCCTGAAAATCGGCTATAAAGTGACTCATCTTAGCGACTCGCGGTACGACTTGTCTCCTGCCTGCCTGTCTCATAACCCCGAGGGGAGCATAAGGGTATATGCCCCTTAACCCTATCAGTACCAAGTGGGGAGCATCCCGGGATCTGATGATGAACTCGTCGGTAGGGAACCATTCGAACATCCATTGAACCTGTTCCTCGTTCAGATTGTTGAAAAATTGCACCCATCCATAGCGTCCTTTGGTTGAGCAAATATGTCCGGAATATATGTCATTTTCTTGGGATGGTGGAAGGCTATATGATCATTCCACGGTCTTCGTGGAAACTCTTGACGGTATTGACCCTTTTGGAGATGTTCTAGCAGCCAAACTTGCAGCAGCAAATTGCAACCCTCGAAGAATCTGAACCCCTTCTGACAGCGTTCCAAGGCCCGGTACATATCTGCGATGATCATAGGGACAATGGTATATGTCTGCCCCTCGATCCCGTCCATCATAGTTTTGGCCACCATGGCTAGCCTGGTTTAGATTTTGTCCCCTTGGATCGGGAACACTAGCATGCCCAAGAAACACACAATGAATGCAAAGACCTTACGATGAATCCAACCCAAGGAGGTGATGGAGAATTCATCATCGAAGATACGGTAAGACATGCTGTGACCGTATCGCTCATAGAGGAAATCAAAAGGTACATAAGAGTTTTTCAGGCACTCCAAGTCATCATTCTTTTTTAACACCATCATCTTCAAAAATCTCCTAGTGGTGCGGTTTTCTGGTGCCAATAAACCAGGGCTATCCCAAGGTAGCCCAGCAAATCCCCCTATTTCTTCCAAAAGAGGCGTCATTTCTATGTTTTCGAAGCGGAACACGGCCCTTTCTTTGTCCCAGAACATGGTGGCAGCCTCGATCAACATTTTGTTTGGCTGAAGGTCCAACAAAGAACGCAAATTTCCTAGGACTCGTTTCACTTGATTCTGATCACTTGAAGGGAGATCCCTCCACCAATCTAGCAAAAGTGAAGGTACGCTACTGACCATGCCAAACCGGGGGACTTCGTGCCTCATTTTTGCAAAACAAAAGATGGTTAGGCCCTTTCCCCCTCCAGGTTCGTCTATTTATACAATAATGATTAGCATATTAGCACTTATTTCTCTAAATTAATGCACAAAATTGTGGTTGCGTCCGTTGGGATTATGGAATACCCGATGGACTTCTAGGTGAGGCTTGTCTTAAAGGGTTATTATGCTGATAACATATTAACCCGGCTAGGTTTGACCATGATGCATGCACAGTTGATCAGAGTAGGGTTACTATAGAGGTCTAGACCGGGACCCTCAAGCGGACAACTTGAGAGGGAAAGGCACGGAACCGTCGAACGCACCGCTGATCGACTAGTTTTACCGCAAATACGCCTTTTCGAATTTAAAAGGGTGATATATAGGAAGAGCGCAAACACTCATCAATCATTGCTATAGGATTGATTACGCACGAGTGGAATATGATGTTGAGCATGATTTATGCAACAATAAATAGCATGTTGTCAAGTATTTGCACGTTAAAAACGATAAATACGGTATTTAAATAATTGAAAGATAGTTACAAAAGGAAAAATAAGGAAACAAGTCAGTTTCAGGCAATAAAAGAAATTATAAATGCTTGAAAAATAAGCAATACAATCCACATAAGGGGGAAGGGAAAGGTCGTATCAACAAAAGAAAGCATGCTTGGAACTAATTCAGAAAAACAAGTTTGTTATGGTAAGAGCCTAAAATATCCCCAGAGTCGCCATGCTGTCGCGCCCCCCTTTTTCTTTGCGGATTTCGGGGTTTCGACATTCATTGGGAACAACTCATTTCCTATTGGAAATTGGGTATTTGAATTTGAAGAGTCGCCACCTAATGGATTTAAGGTGCGTTAGGGCACCTAGAGCAAATAACTCATGAAACCGGTTTGCATTACCAGAGACTTGGGTAAGGGCTCGAAATAACCTTGAGGGAAAGGTGTTAGGCACCCCTCGCGGCCCACAACGGTGGGTCCCGGCCGAACTCAAATTATGTGAATTAGTCATTTAACAGATAGCCAGTCTAAGCACACATTTGCAAATAAAGGAAGTTTAACAGACAGGCAGTCTAAGCACACATATGTAAATAAGGTGAGGGAAGTCTTAGGTTTGTTGGCCTATGGGATCACATCTGTACAATACCCGGTAAGCCTTCCTCAAATAGAGGGGTTACACGTGGCATTAGCGTACATGTCATCATATCCTCTACTACCCAATTACCCTCCCCTTGGTCATAGCCTAAAGCGTTCTAGAAATCTTAAGATGTACCCTATGCGTGCACTACCCGTCCCTTTACTTATATAGTCCGGAGGTATTTGGGACTTCTAGTTGAGGTGGATCTAGACTCTCCTACGGTAATTAAAAGGAGAAACTCTAGTCGACATACAAAACATATAAGACTGGACCCAAAGATAGAACAATTAAAAGGCTCACATTTTACCTCCACAGATAGAGCAAGTAAGTGCACGTCTCAAACAACAGATTTCAGATATTTGAGAAAAAGCCCTAGAACTGGATACCTAGGTGAGAATGACAAGCAGAGAATATGCAATGTTGAGTTAAAGGCAAAAGTGTTGAAGACCTATTCAGTTTGCCTATTGAATTTTAGAACCTGTTAAATCTGGGCAGTCCCAATAAGCAAAGTAGTTTCACAATTTATTAAACCTTGATTACCTATAGGCTTGCCTAGGCGTGGATTAGCAGTAACATGTCATCTAGACATTAATGAAAGACCATAATTCTAAATCAGTAATCGACAGACAGATTTTGTTTATTTGAACCTATATGCTTGTCAAGGTGCTGAAGAATGATCACAGGCATTACAGAATTGGTTTCACACTTTCATCTCTAAGAGTATGATATCTAAGTATTTTTTTTATGCGTATTTCTTACAGGCTAGGTGACAACTGATTTTTTACGCGTTCAAACTATAGGCACGGTTTTAAGCGAATGTAGTAAAAATCCTAGTAACATGGTCTCTAATGCACATAGAGCAGTTGTTGAGTGTGATTATCAAGACATAATTGATAAATGACCTACGAACCAGATTTTTTAATGCAAGTAAGAGAATGCAGAATGGAAGTTTAGAACGGATAGTGTAGTGATCCTATAGACATATTTTCTAATGCACATAACAATCCGGTAGGCATGGCTTCTAACTCGTACAAATAATTATAACAGTCCTATGAGCATGGTCTCTAATACATGTAGACAATCATAACGGTCCTATGAGCATGGTTTCTACCCGATTCCCACAAAAGATATATAAAAGTCCCTCTATTTTACTAATTTCCCCAATATCTGTTTATAAGAAATAATTATTATAAACCAACACTAATAATGAATTACAGAAGTGGAATTACTGCAACTATAGGGAGCCTGAATATAGGCCCAAAAGATACACCTGGCAGACCAGGCCTTCAACCAGTCCATAAATGCCATAATCTCATAGTTCACCCAACAGGATCCTGGTGTGTCAAAGTTCCCAAGGGCCTCAGGGACCCCGGGCAATGCTCACACCAGGAAAAACCTTCAAAGTAACCCTTTGTGAGAAAGCTTGGAAAGCCAACTCCAGTGTGTCAAAGTTCAGAGGAGCCTCGGGGACTCCTAAGCAATGCTTACACTAGAGGGGCAAGACCATAGGCGTTCTAAGAATAGGAGTAGTGTTTGAAAATAGAAGAAGTTTTAAGAAAATAGTTTAGAAGTAAACAGGGTCATTGTAGCACTCTGAAGCAAAGGTTTCAAAAATCAAACAGCAAGCAGAAAACATGGTCACGAAGTTTCAAAGCAAAGATTCTCGCTGCCCAGATTTAGCTTAATTCATTAGTTAACACTAGGTGGCATATAGCATGTTGAGAACATACAACCACATAGAGAGAGGGAGCAGGGGTTGGGGAGTCATATTGGTCATAAGAAATAAGCATTAATCTAGTTCATATGGATACACAGTAGTCTAACTAAAGCAGGAACAAACAGATTGAGAGCAGGACACACATAGATTCAACCAGACAGAGGCAGGCAGGTTATTGTAGTTAACATAGAAGCAAACATGTGATGGCAGTAGACATATAGGTTCGATTAAGACAGAAGAAAGAGCATGCTAATTATAAGGAATCATACAGGTTAAGTTGAATAGCAGGAAGCATGCAACATAATTGAATGGCAATACATATGCTGACTAAGAACAAGAAGCATGAAACACATAGGTTTAGTTAAAGATAGACAGGATGATCTAGAGGATCCTACTGGTTTAGTAACATAAAAGAGACATGCTAGGAATAGGAAGTACATAAATTAAATTCATACAGAGGTTTGCATGATAGTAAAGTGGGAGCATACCAGTTAGAGAAGCAGAAGCAGAAAGTAAAGTAGCAGGATTCAACAGTCTAGTCCTGTCTTTCAGCCGACTAAACAAACAGATGAACACAAGTAGCAGAGGGATGAGAGCAGAATTTGTGTGTGAGTGTTCTTATGAACTGTTGTTCGTGTCCTTAGAAGAATCAGAATGGGAGTATATATAGCACTTAGCGAGGTAAAAACAAATAAGGTAAGGATATGTCAGTTCATAAAACAAGGGTAATCGAATAAATCAACCAGTTAATTGGGGATTTAACCAATCAAATCATACAGAAAATCTGGGAAAGACCCTTTAGAATAGGGAGAGCCAATCAACGGTACAAATTAGGGCTCAAATAAGGTAAGAGAATCAATCATACCATATAAAACTTCTGAATCAGAATAATAGTTTTAATTAAGGAAATGGTACTAATTAAATTCACAAATAAGGCAAACAGGCAAATCACAAAGAAGTATTGATTTGAACGGGAAAATATGATTCGAATCCCTAATAAAATCAGCCAGAATAATTAATTGACAGAAATAAACACATAACGGAAGAAAAATTGAAGAAATCAGTGCCATAAACAGAAGTACCTAGGGTTTAAGCATATACACGAAAATCGGCCCAACCAGTAAAGGAATAATCAAGTTTAACACTTAAAAAAAATTAAGAAAAATCATTTGAAGAGAACTTAGGGTGAACCCTAATTCTGAGAAGTCACTGAAATTGAATAATAATAAGGAAAATAGAAAGTTTTTCCGAAGAAAATACCAAATAATGTTCAGAACGTTTCAGATCTACAAAGATCTGAAAAGACCCAATTAGTCATGAGATTAGGGTTTTGAAAATAACAGAGGTGAAGGAGACTTGGTCCAAAGTCATAGATTCGAACTGAAAATAGGAAGAAAATAGCACTCACAAACGATAACGGCCATAGGTAGACCTTTGAACGGTCTTTGAACCAAATCTGAGTTGGATATTTTCAAGATCCTCGTGCAACAATAGTGTCAAAGAACCAGCAGAGGTAAGAGGCCGGTAGAGGCCTCAAACCACCATGGAATCTCATGGAATAGGTAGGAATCGAAGGGATTTGGAGTTGATTTTAGGTGATGGCGCTAGGGTTTGGGCGAGTCTCTGAGAGAAGAGGGAGACAAGGGATTCAAGGGCGGCGGGCGTGACAAATGAACTGGGTTAGGGGGAGTTTGGTTGAGTTAAAAATGGAAGGTCAATCCTGGACCATTGATCTTCTAAGATCAACGGCCAGAATTAATCCTTTGGATGGGTCGGGTTAAGGACTGGTCATGGGTATGGTTTAAATTGGGCTGGGTTTAATTGAATTGAATTGGGGGTCCGATTTAAAAAGGGGTCATTTGTTAAATACCCATTTAATCGCTAAAACAATTTTATAAAAATTGTTAATAAATTATAAAAAATAATTTTCATGCCTAGAAATATTTTAAAATAATTACTTAATATTTTAAAAATATAATAGGCTATTTTTTGGTAAAATAATGTAATAATGCATGCATAGGCTATAACTGCAGAGTAATTGCAATTGTAACCTAAAAATACAAATATCGCTATTTGTGCAATAACTGAAACTTAGTATAAATGCAAATGTTAAAATTAAGCCACAAAATTGTCATAAGACTATTTGTGAGGCAATCAGTGATTGTTTTATATATAAAGCACTAGGATAAATTAAAAATCTTTTTTAAAAAAAATGCAGAAATTGTATGAAAAATACTAATTGATGCCAATGCATAGTTTTGAAAATATTATAGGGAAAAATTGGGTATCAACATACACCGCTGGAAGGTAGCCGGTGCATTACACAAACTGAACGACATCCATGAAAATGCAAAGGTCCCGTACGGACATGTGAAGGTGGTTTTCTCCTGATCTTCCGGAGCAATCAAAATCTGGTTGTTACCTGAATATCCATCCAGAAAACAGTAGAAGGCATGCCCAGCAAGTCTATCTAGCATTTGGTCAAGAAAGGGCAATGGAAAATGATCCTTGCGGGTCACTTTATTCAGCTTTCGATAGTCCATGCACACCCTCCATCCGGTGACAGTCCTGGTGGGAATCAACTCGTTTTGCTCATTGGTAACCACAGTCATACCACCCTTCTTCGGCACACATTGCACCTGTGAAGTCCAAGAACTATCCTAGATGAGGTACACAACCCCTGCATCAAGCCACTTGATCACCTCCGTTTTTACAACCTCTTGGATAGCCTCGTTCAACCTCCTTTGATGTTCTATAGAGGGCTTGGCATCATCTTCAAGTATAATCTTGTGCACGCAAAAGGCGGGGCTTATCCCACGAATATCAGCTAGAGTCCATCCAATTGCCTTCTTCCGTCTTTGGAGCACCGCCAATGTGGCATCTACCTGCATGTTAGTAAGATAAGAGGAAAGAATAACATGCAAAGTTGAACCAGGGCCCAAGAATTCATACCTGAGGTGTGAGGGCAAAGGCTTCAACTCCAAAACGAGAGGTTCGTCAATTGAGGGCTTTGTTGGTGGAGTCTTTCTGTTCTCAAGATCACAAGAGAGTTTACGGGGCTCATAAGAATAAGAGCCCATTCCGTGCAAAACATTGACACACTCCACCCTTCCTTCATCCTCATTCACATCAAGGTTCAACAATACCACTTCTAAAGGATCCTCCACATTGATCATGACACTAGTATCATCAACTATCACCTCCGTGACAAGATCCACAAAAGAGCACACTTGAGTACTATTCGGCTGCGTCATTGATTTGCACACATGAAAGACCACTTTTTCATCAACCACCCGGAAGGTGAGCTCCCCTGTTTCCACGTCAACCAATGCCTTTCCAGTTACAAGGAAAGGTCTTCCCAAACTTATAGGCACCTCATAGTCGACTTCGCAGTCGAGAATCACAAAATCAGTAGGCAAGATAAATTTGTCCACCCGGACAAGAACATCATCAATAATACCAAGCGACCTCTTCATTGTTCTATCCGCCATTTGCAATCTCATTGAAGTAGCTCTCAATTGACCAATACCCAAAGTTTTGAACACGGAGTAGGGCATCAAATTAATACTTGCTCCCAAATCACACAATGCCTTTGCAAAATTCGCACTCCCAATGGTACATGGAATGGTGAAAGCACCGGGATCTTCAAGCTTTGGAGCCATCGAGTGCACAATTGCATTTACTTGATGAGTCATTTTGATGGTCTCACAATCCATAGATCTCTTTTTAGTCACCGAGTCTTTCATGAACTTGGCGTAACCCGGCATTTGCTCAAGAGCTTCCACCAAAGGAACATTGATTGACAAGCTTTTCATCATCTCAATAAACTTCTTAAATTGATTTTCATTCTTTTGCTTCGCAAGTCTTTGAGGGTAAGGTGGAGGAGGCCTTGGCAAAGGAGCCTTAGCCTTAGGCTCAACCGTTTCCGGCATGTCTATTACGTGTTCCCTAGACGGGTTCATGTCATTTTGAGTCTCCACCTCATTATCATGAATATCAATTCTCACTTCAGTATCCAAGTTCTCTTCACTCACTTGCTCATCAACTATAGGAACATCATCATCTTGCACTTCAACCTCATCACTCACAACTTCCTTTTGCTTGGAGGTATTCACATCACCACCTCGACCGCTTCTTATGATCACCGCCATTGCATGCCCGGTATTGTTCCCACCCTTTGGGTTTACTATCGTATCACTAGGTAGAGCCCCCTTAGGGCGAGTATTCAAAGATTGCAAAATCTGGTCAAATTGAACCTCCAAGTTTCGGATTGAAGTATTGTGGGATGCCAACTGGGCATCAGAGTCGACGTTCTTTTTCATCATTTGTTCAAACATCATCTCGATCCTCCCCATCTCACTGTTTGACGAGCTAGGACCTTGGGATGGAAATGGAGGTGGGTTGTTTGATTGTTGATAAATCAGAGGCCTTTGAAAGCCTTGCCCCCGATTCCCTTGATTGCCATTATTCCAACCCTCTTGGTTGTTGTTTCCTCCCCAATTGTTGTTGTTGCCACTCCAGTTTGCCTGGTTTTTCTGGTTGCCCCAATTCTGATTGTTGTTCCCCCAGTTGCCATTTCCTTGTTGATTTTGATTTCCCCAATTTCCTTGGGATCTCCATTGTTGTTGTTGGTTAGGAGCTTTGCCCCTTTTTCCTTGATAATTGTTCACGTACTGCACTTCTTCACTTTGCTCATCATACCCATCATCTTGGTTGAAACCACCATTACCTTGCTCATATTGATCCGGACTACCTTGACCTTGTTGACCTATTTGTCGCCTCTTGTTGACCAACATGTTGACACCTTCCGTAGCATTTACTTGTCGCGGCGCTTGAACTTGATACAATTGAGCTTTTGCCAACTTGTTCATTGTTGTATTTAACTCTGCTATTGCCTGGCCATGGTCGTGGAGCTCTTTGTGCAGGTGAATAACTGTGGGATCACTTTGTGGCACATTAGCTCGACTTTGCCAAGCTGAGGAAGTATCTTCCATCTCATCCAAAATCTCACATGCCTCATAAAATTTCCCCCTGCTAGCTGGTTCACTACACACTGATTGGTCGTGCTAATACCACGGTGAAAGTTTGCTGGATCATTGCTTCGGTCATGTCATTGTTCAGACATTCTTTCACCATTGTCCGATACCTTTCCCAGATTTCATGAAGTGGTTCATTAGGTTCCTGTTTGAAGGCTAAAATCTCATCTCAAGTTGCCATATGCCCCGACAAGAAAAACTTAGCTATAAACTTGTCCGCCAACTCGTCCCATGTATGGATGGAATGGTTGGCGATCCAGTCCAAAGCTTTCCCTCGAAGTGAGAAAGGGAACAATCTCAATCTTAATGCATTTTCGTCACATTCGTCTGCTTGCTTCCCCAACAGGTATCCACAAGCCTTTAAGATGTTTATATCCATTCTGATGGGGAGCGCTTGTGAAGTACCCTCGCTGCTCCAATAAAGTCAACATCACATTTGTATTGCCCGCCCGGATCCGGGGTGGGACAATTTCACTTGCGTAGCCCTCATTTAGAAGCACTCGAGGAGCGACTCTTGGAGGAGGCGGGGGAGGTTCTAGAATGTTGTTATTGACCTGGCAACCTCTTCTTTGACCTTGAGGTACTAGAGGCACCTCATCTTCACCATTATCATCAACCTCCTCCCCCGAAACATTTCCAATAGGATCATTGTTTGCCATGTTGTACCTGAATTGATTAACTCACACAAATTAGTAAAACAAAAGGAAAGAAAAACAAGACACAAAATTAGTCAGATAGATAGCCAAAACCGTTTAACTCCCTGGCAACGGCGCCAAAAAGTGATCGGTTCCAACCCTATACCACTGTAGAGTGGCAAGAGCGGTCGATTCAGCTTTTACCCGAGGGGTCGGGATCGATTTCCACAAAGAGCTAAGGAAGGTTTGGAATTGGGCTCCTATCTAATATAGCAATGTGCGATGTTCTTAATTGCACTTCCAATCATTCTTTGTTTGTTTACTATTCTACTTTAATACTAATGATGCAGGAAACTAAGCTAAGTATTATATTTTTGTATGGGGTTTTCTTAATTGGTAGAAAGGCACTAGGGAAGTGACTTACTCCTAGGCGAGTATCTAACGGGATCTAAAACTTACGAAAAATTTGTTATAATTGAGATCATAATATAGCCATCCCACGTTATTACTCACTCTATACCTGTCGGTAGTTTGAGTGACTTTGCCCTAATTGGCTTTCTCAAGCGCAATTGGGTGTTCAAACAGTGCAAGCAAAATTGGCTCAAGTCGGGTATTGTTATCTCTAGGTTTAACCCTTTAATTGGGGCTATCAATCTCTTGAATGCACCCCAATTCCTTGTTGGGCTGAATTTCCTAAACTTGGACTTTCTTTCTCAAGAAGAGCCTAAGTAAAAAAGGAACAAATTAGTGTTTGCAACCACCAATTCAACATTTAAAGCATAAATCAGGACAAATATCATTCACCTATAAACATTTATCCTAAAATAGAAGACCCATTAAATACCCATACTAGGGTTGAGCCACAACCCTAGCTAATGGGTCTAGCTACTCATAATCAAAGAGGAAATCAAAGATTTAGATGAAATATAACCCATAAAAAGTAAATACAAGATTAAAATCTAAGATTAATTGTTAAAGATATTCTAAAATTACTCAAAAAGGATAAAAATAGCTTTTCACATGCTCTACCAAACAACAGATGCCCTAGAAATCTGAAAAAGAACTATTTATACACAGCTAAATTTTCCGGACAAAAATGCCCCTACGAGGGTTCCGCTAACAGTGACCGCCTCAGCTCTTGGACTATCGCGGCCACGCAAAAACAAGTGTGCACCGCGGTTCTTCTCTTTTTAGCTATTTCTGAGCTTGGGACTGCTGGGACCGGAAAGACGACCGCCATAGCGCTTCTCCAACCGCGGCCGTGAAATATGAGCGTGGACCGCGGTCTTAAATTTGAGCTCCAGACTGAGATCTCTGATTCCCACTTCCGCTGAGGGCGATAAATCAACCGCTGCCGCGTTAGAGACACCGCTGTCGCGTAATTCCACCGCGGGCAGCGGTAACTTGCAAGCCCAGAAATGTAACTCTCTGAACCTTGCCACCGCTGAGAGCGTAATCAAGACCGCCTCAGCGGTAGATCCTCCGCATCCGTGTCCGATTTTCCGCTGTCTGCGACCCCTTTTGACTCAGCTTTGAACTTGTGCAGGTTTTACTCCTTTTTGAGTTGGTTTTGACTTTCTTGTCTCTTTTTGACCAAACACTACAAACAAGCACAACAAGTTAGCTTTCGGGAATACTTGTACACACTTTTAATCCAAAACTTAAGCAAAAAGGAGCATAAAATAGACTAAAATTCTTAGTTATCAGGTACCAGAATCCATCATTACCGACAATGCCGCCAACCTCAACAGTGACTTAATGAAAGCTATGTGTGAAACCTTCAAAATCAAGCATAAGAATTCCACAGCATACAGGCCTCAAATGAATGGAGTCCTAGAGGCTGCAAACAAGAATATCAAGAAAATATTGAGAAAAATGGTAGAAAACCACAAGTAATGGCATGAGAAATTACCATTTGCCTTATTGGGGTATCATACCACAGTTGGCACATCAACCGGAGCAACTCCCTACATGTTCGTCTACGGTACTGATGCTGTCATTCCCGCCGAAGTCGAAATTCCTTCTTTGAGAATTATACAAGAAGCTGAACTCAATGATGCAGAATAGATACAAAGTCGCTATGAACAATCGGCCCTTATCGACAGGAAAAGAATGAATGCAGTATGCCATGGTCAGCTTTATCAGAATAGAATGTCTAGAGCTTCTAACAAAAAGGCCAGACCCAAACAGTTGACACCGGGGCAGCTGGTGCTGAAGTGAATCTTTCCACACCAGGACGAGGCCAAAGAGAAGTTTTCACCCAACTGGCAAGGTCCATACATGGTTCATCGAGTACTAACAGGAGGAGCGCTCATACTTGCAGAAATGGACGGAGAAATTTGGCCAATACCTATCAATTCAGACGCAGTCAAAAGATACTATGTTTAGGATTGTTTGCATTTCTTCATTTGATGTAACTGAACCATGCTTGACCTGATTCCCTTTTAAGAGGGGATACGTAGGCAGCCATGTGGGTTCGGTCACATCTTAATAAAATCTTCATTTTCCCCATGGTCAGAAACTGGGGCAGAATTTTGAGGAGGACCCTCAAAATTCCGGAGCAAGTCCAGCCAACTTCAGAACGGTCAAAGAATCGCTTATGAAACTGGGGCAGAATTTTGAGGAGGACCCTCAAAATTCTAGTGCAAAGAAGTCTCTAAAGTATCACAGTCATTGGTTCATCTAATTTACTTGATATTGCATACTACTATGTTTTTAAATAACTATATTTATCAAAGTGCATGCATATTTTTCGAAATTTTTTATTTCTATGGCAGCCAGGTGTTACCCAGGGTAACTCAAGCACGATATCCAGAGCAAAGCAAGCAGGCGAAAGCATGAACCAACCTTCCCCGCAAAACTCACGATTTTTCTTTGGATGCAGGCACAATGAACATAACAAGAGTATTCGCAAGTATACACATATCAAAATAAGTATCTTCATAACGACAAGGTTGCCAAACAACATGTCTCCAGATAAGAAAATACTCTGCTATCACTCATTATCCTTCCCTTGCATGAGACTAAGCATTGTCTCCTATTCTGCATGAGGCTAAGCCCTGCCTCCTCAATTGCATAAGGCTAAGGATTGCGTTCCTTGCATCGAGACTAAGCATTGTATCCTATTCTGTATGAGGCTAAGCCCTGCCTCCTTAATTGCATAAGGCTAAGCCCTGCCTCCTCAATTGCATAAGGCTAAGCACTTCCTTACATTGTATGAGACTAAGCCCTGTCTCCCTCTTCTTGCATAAGGCTAAGCATTGCCTCCTCAATTGCATAAGGCTAAGCATCGCCTTCCATTGCATGAGACTAAGCCCTGTCTCCTCTTCTTGCATAAGGCTAAGCATTGCCTCTCTAATTGCATAAGGCTAAGCACTGCCTTCCATTGCATGAGACTAAGCCATGTCTCCCTTTCTTGCATGAGGCTAAGCATTGCCTCCCTAATTGCATAAGGCTAAGCACTGCCTTCCCTTGCATCGAGACTAAGCATTGTCTCCTCTTCTTGCATAAGGCTAAGCATTGCCTCCCTAACTACATAAGGCTAAGCTATGCCTTTCCTTGCCCAATACCGAATGCTATGCTACGTGAAACCTAGCACTATTTTGCCTTCCTAGGGCTAAGCTCTGTCCCAATCTTATGCAATACTAAGCTCTATCTTTTTTCTCTTATATGACCCAGCATCATGTTTTTGCATTTCATGGGCTGAAACATCGCCATTTTGTCCAAAGGCGTCATAGTTCGAAGGCATCATCCTCATAGCTTGAAGACACCATGTCATGGCTTAAGGATCTCTCAATATTGCACATCATTATTCAAAGGCGTCATGGTTCAGAGACACCATTCTCATGGCCCGAGAACATCATTTCATGGCATGCGAATCCTTTTAACATGCGATTCATGGCCCATGACATCATGGTCTAAAGACATCATCCTCACCGTTCAAAGACAATTTTCATGGTCCAAAGGGAATTTGCATCATGTTTAAATTCTCGGAATAACCCATATATATTTGCATGCATCGTGTTTTAAGTTTTGCAGGTAATCCAGGAATTAACCGTTCTTCAAACGGGAGCAATCTTCGCTCCGATTTCCATTCATAACGTTCACATTCTGCAAATGTTTTTGTTACACCCCATATTTTCGTACGTGAAGGTACGCCATCAGTAAATTGACGGAAGCTCGGAAAATGAGATATTACATCCCGCATTTTTTGTACGTTAAAGTTTCGTCGTAAGTTAATCGACGTAAGTTCGGGAATGGGTTTATTTTGAGATTATAAGCATTATGTTATTTCAAACAAGTGATAAAAAATTTAGTGAAGGTGAGAGGGTAAGCAAATTGAAGAAAATAAATTTCGTCGAAGTTTGACATTTTGGGATGAAATACGGCCCGAGCTAAAATACCCGGTATTTATGGACTAGTACCATACAAGGTACCACATGGCCATAATAGTAAGGTGTATAAATTGTATTAAAAGTGAGTAGTATTTTAAGTAAATTGAGATAATTCTTAATTATGTAGATTATTGTGGTAATTAAGGATTTTTGGTGGGAGATTAGCTAATTAATTAAAATCTTTGGGATAAAGATTAACGTGGCATCTTTTCCTTAAACACGTTGTGACTCTTACATTTAGTAAATATGTGGCATGAATTCAAAATGAATCTTGGATAAGGATAGTCACGGTGGCAGCAATTCAATCAAGGAAATATAAGAGTTGTTCCATTTCCTTTCATTCACTTTTTGGAGGATAATATTTCAATCTCTTAAGAAAGAGATCCAACAAAGCTTAAACGTTACTTTCTTATTTGTTAAGAGAAGTTTCAGCCAAGCATGCCAAGCATAGAAACGTTAACAATTCAAATCACTTTCTAGTCCAAGGAACATAGCACGCTAATTCATTTTCCAAATAGCAACGTTGTTGCTAAGTTCTTACGGAAAAGTTTCGGCCAAGATTTTCTTTGTATAGAAACGTGATTGCTTCGAGGTTTTCATACGATTTGCTTTGTGTTTTGTCGCAATTAACGTGTGTTAGAGGATTGTTAAGAAAATCGACTCAGGTATGTTAAGGCTATCCCTTCTTTCTTTTGGCATGATCTATACGACACAAACAAAACGAGCAAATGCGCAATTTCCATAAATGACTCTATTCATAGAAATGCTAGAGATGCTTATGTTCTTGATTCTCCATGTATCATGTTATTCTATCATTTGTTCATGGGTTTCAGAAAAATACGTAAGTTGAAAAAGTTTACTTCATGATATTATTCAAAGGCATAATGGTCTTATAACACTCCAAGAGATTTTATTGACGTACTTCTCATGTATTGCATTCATGTACATTGATCCATGACCAGATGGCGTTATATATGCGTATATATGTATGTATAATGTATATGGGATATGGAAAAAGGTTACAGCGGTGTTATATACGCACCACCACCTGATCAGCTGGTATACGTTGATGATTTTCCCACAGTGGCCGAGATGATATGATGGGATGCCCTCAGAGTCTTGATGGTGTTATGAACACATGTACCCATGCACGACATGACGTTTATATGCATATGCATGGCATTATACATATTAATAATTCACAGAGTCATTGAGATTTACATGTCGAGTCTTTTACTCCATGTTTCTCTCATGTCCATTATTTACTAATTTTCATTCCTTACATACTCGGTACATTATTTGTACAGGCGTCCCTTTTGCCTATGGACGCTGCGTTTAATGCTCGCAGGTCCGATAGACAGGTCGAGAGCCCTTCAAGTAGGCTATCATCTCAGCGGAAGATGTTGGTGCGCTCCATTTGCTTCGGAGTTGCTTGTTTGGCTAGAATGATTTAGATGTGTATTGTTTGGTATGACGGGACTCTATCCCGAACTTTATGAAAATTTTATATTCTTAGAGGCTTGTAGACAGATGTCATGTACGTAAAAGATTGTATGGCCTTGTCGGCCTATGTTTAGTGTACGAGTGGTTATTTTGGCCTCATCGATTGTATGCCTTATGTATAAGTTGGTATCACATGTTGTATTCTACTTATCTTACGGCAGCCTTCTGGATCAGTTATCTATGATAGTATGACATGAAAAGATACGTTATGTTGGTACTCAGTTGAGTAAGGTACCGGGTGCCCGTCGCGGCCCATCCAAGCTCGGGGCGTGACAGTTTTAAACATAACCGACCATCATCAATTCCCATTTCCTACTCTATGGCTATTCAGATACTTGCTCTATAACACACACGTAACATTTCAGATTCACATTCATAGCTCCGCATAAGTCCATCCGATACTATCCTTCCCAAAAGAGCCCTTTCCGAAATGCACGACCATTCCTATAACAACTCCATCGGTTTCGTTCACTGTTGGCTCCAAAACTACACATGGCCTGATTCCTGTAAAATCAGGATATGTAGGCAACTCAGAAACCGGAGTTCGGCCTCTATTGGTTTAAAAATCACCTCATTTGGTCAAAATCGGTCATCATTTCTTTATCCGATAATTCTTTCATCATTCCCGGGTAAAGAGGGGCATCTGTTGATACCCAATTTTTCCCTCATATTTCTAATATATATATACACATACATATACCTTCAAAATAGTATATTATCCTCATCTAGTTTATGAACCTATACAAGCATTTTTCATAATTTTCCATGATTTTTAAAGGCTTTAAATTAATTTCTTTCTGCGTTTTTATTATATAAATATCCAATAATTATTCTTCAAATTATTTTTATGGTTATTTAATCATCCAAACTCATAATTTATACCAATATGTATGTTTTTAAATATTTTACTATATTTTTCATAATTACATTTGCATTTTTTTAGGCTAATCGCACATTTTTGCAATAATAGCCCATATTCATGTAAAATTACGATATTTTTGCAAAATATCTTTTTATATTTTTATAATTCTAAGTTATTATTTTTAATCATTTTAGTGCATTAAAAAAATATTTTTTATTTACTAAATATTTTATAAATTATTTTTTTTTACTAAAAATGGGGTATTTAAATAACAGCCCAAAATTTTACCTATTTTCGTACCTAAACTACCCAAACCTTAGCCCAATTACCCCTAGCCCAAGACCAATTAACCCAACCCCACAACCCGTTCGCAACCCGTTTAGCCACCCAATCCAAGACCCCTTTTAAATCATGGTCGTTGATCTTTGAGATCAACGACCCACATTACACCCTCCCTTTTAATTAACCTAACCCACCCCAAACCCTAGACATTTATCACCGTCCTCCGCCCTTGAATCCTCTCATCTCCCAAACCTAAACCCTAGCCGTCTTCCCCCAAATCCCTCTCCTTATCCCACCTAATATGGGATTTCATGGTCGTTTCTTGCCATATCTAACCTCTCCCTGGTACTGGGTCCTTTTCTATACTGCTTGCCTAAACATGGCAAGCAGATCTTATAAGAATCGAACCAAAAATGGTTCAGATCCTTGACTTTGCTGATTATTCTGTCTATATTTGTCATGTGCTCTATTGTAAGTATGAATATTTCTATATCTTCTGTTGATTCTTACTTACCCTGAACTAGGGTTTTCATATCTCTTTTAATCGAGCCAAATAGGTTCGATGCTCTGATTTTAGGTATTATTATTCACCCTATATTCTACTATCGCCTGTTTTTGGTTTTATTTCTATCAATATTTGTCTTATCCTAAAATTAGGGTTTTCGGATTTTCTTAATTTGTTGGTTCTTTGATTTTAGTGTTATTTGTGTCTATATTCATCCTATGCTACTATTTTATGCATATTCCATTGATATTTGTTTTCTCTAAAACTAGGGTTTACCTATTTTTTCTTAAACCCGATTTATTGATTTTTGCATGATATTGCTTCCTTATTTATGTTTGATTTTACAGTATTTCCTTGTTTAATTTCTAATACAATATAAACCCTTCGCCCCATTCCCTTTGAGACAGACTTGAATCGTAAATGTTTACTAAAAACTGAAGTTATTGCTCTTTGTTCTCTAAATACTTTTGTTCTATATTCTGGTTCTTGGCCGGCTGAAAGCCAAGGCTATCAAGGCTCTTGCTACTGACCTCCCTAGTGTGAGCACTGCTCGGGGTCCATTTGAGGCCCTTGTGAACTCTGACACACTAGGATTTGGATCTTTGATCATTCCCCCTAATACTGAAACCTGCACTATCCCTGAATCTCCTCTATTGACCTCCCTAGTGTGAGCAATGCCCTGGGTTCTTGAAGCCCTAGGGAACTTTGACGCACTAGGGTCCAGAGTTCTTTGCCATTTTCCTCATTGCTCAACTTTACCTTTTCTACTTACTAAATAAGCCAATGTGCTTGTGTACATGGTTGTTTTTGAATCTTTGATGGCTACTGGATTTTGGCTATGACTTCTGGGCTGTTGTGAACTATGTGGACTTGAAATCGAAGGCCTGGCTTCGCCGGGTATACTTTGGCCTGTCTTAGGCCCACTATAGTTATTTTGTAACTTTGTAATTTTTTTCATTCGTTGGACCTGTAATAATGATGTAATAACAATTGGGGTGTTAGTAAAATTGGGAAAGTGGGTCTAATCTAATGTTTTCATGAAACGGCTAGAAATCCTGCCTATAGGTGTTTAATTTGCTCGAACACATTCTGTTCCTATTTGTGTTAGCCAACCTGCCTATAGGACCTCCATGTTCAATTCATTCCACATATTCTACTTCTACATGATCGCTAGATATCATGCCTATAAGAAATAAAATGACCAATCTTTCAATTGCAGCATATTCACTAGATAACATGATCATAGGATTATATTAGTTCATGTTTTACAAATCTGCATATTTATAAATCATGCCAATAGGGTCTTAATTGGTTAATGTGCTGTTGTTATATGTAACGACCCGACCGGTCGTTTTGAGCTCTAGCACGTCGTTCAGTAGTTTGAGGCCATGAGTAGCTTCATTTTAGGTATTATGACTTGCACGCATGGTCGGAATTGAATTTCGGGAAGTTCGGAGTTGATTCGGAAAGAGAATTTTCATTTCGAAAGCTTTAAGTTGAAAGAATTAACTAGGATTGGATTTTTGAGTAAACGACCTCGGAATTGGGATTCGAAGGCTCCAGCAAGTTCGTATGATGATTTCAGACTTGGGCGTATGCCCGGATCGGGTTTTGGATGACCCGGGAGCGTTTTGGCGCCTATTGTGGAAGTTAGCATTTCGGAAGAAATTTCATATGTTTGGGTTGAAGTGTATGTCAGTGTTATCGATGTCCGTTTGGGATTTCGAGTCTAGGAGTAGCTCCGTATGGTGATTCTGGAGTGGGGAGCGTGATCGAAAGTGAATTCGGATGTCCGTGGAGTATTTTGGAGCCATTTGGCTAAAGATAGAAATTTGAAGGTTTTTGAGAAGTTTGACCGGAGGTGGACTTTTTGATATCGCGGTCGGAACCCGATTCCGAAAGTTGGAGTAGGTCCGTATTGTCGAATATGACTTGTGTGCAAAATTTGAAGTCAATCGGGCGTGATTTGATAGATTTAAACATCGAAAGTACAAGCTTGAAATTCTAAAGTTCATAAAGTTTGGATTGGGGGTCGATTCGTGGTTTTAGCGTTGTTTGATATGATTTGAGGCCTCGAGCAAGTCCGTAATGTGTTTTGGGACCTGTTGGTATGATTAGTAGAGGTCCCGGGGGCCTCGGGTGGATTCCGGGTGGTTAACGGATTGAAAATGGAATTTTGGAAAAGGCTGAAGTTGCTGGTATTACCGCACATGCGAGACTTGGGCCACAGGTGCGGAGCCACAGAAACGGCCAGAAGAGCTGCAGATGCGGTTTTGGACAAGAAGTGAAGATACCGCAGATGCGGTCATACAGCCGCAGAAGCGGGACCGCACCTGCGGTGGTCGAGGCGCAGAAGTGGAAAAGGGGGCCTGGTGAGAAACCGCAGGAGCGGTAGAAAGGCTGCACCTGCGGAACCGCAGAAGCGGTCAAGGGACCGCAGGTGCGGAAGTGCTGGAGGCAGTGAGGTTCTTTTAAATCGGAGGTTGGGTTCATTCCAACCCCATTTCTTCCATTGTAGCCGATTTTTGGAGCAGCTTTGAGGTGCCATCTTCACCACCAAGCATGAGGTAAGTAATTTATGCTAGTTTTGAGTTAAATACATGATTATATATGGATTTGGACATGGAAATTTGTAGAAACTTGGGGTTTGACGGAAAACCTAGAAATTTAGTTTTGACCACGATTTTGGTAATGGAATTGAGAATTTATTATATATTTGAGTTCGTGACATTATGGGTAAAGTTTATCTTCGAAAAATTTTGGAATCCGGGCATGTGGGCCCGAGGGCATTTTTGTCAAACTTTTGATCGGGGTTAGGAATTGTTATAAATTGGATTATAATGAGTAGTTGATTTCATATTAATGGGTTTACATAATTATTGGCTAGCGTTGGAGCATTTTGCATCGATTGAGTCTTCGAAAGGGCGTGGATTACCGGTTATGGAACTTCGTAGCGAGGTGAGTTTCCTTTCTAACCTTGTAAGAGGGAATTATCCCCATAGGTGAAATAATTAATTAAATGCTCCTATTTTTGGGGGCTACGTGCGCACGGGGTGACGAGAGTCCGTGCGTAGCTACTAATATGTGTAAGTCCGGGTAGTCTAGGACCCAAAAGCATGCTATACTTGGAATATCTGTGATCTTGTTGACAGTTGGATCTCTTAAGTCTTATCGAATTGATAAATGAATTTCTAAGAGGATTAAACTTCATTTTCTTGAATTATTAAAAGAGAACTGGCTTTTATTTGGATAAATGTTCCCCGATAAATTCTTAATTGCTGTTTGAGTACATATATTTCTATGTTTACCTGTGTCGCATGTGTGATTCGCGAGTAGGGTGATTGTTTAATTAAATTTGACCGCGTCGCATGTATGGTCCGCGAGCGGGGTAATAGATGCATCTATGGTTCGTGCCGTTCGACCATCGGCAGTGCACATTTTACATTTATGTTGGATCGGGCCGTACGACCTCGGCATGAGTTGCGCATACTTGTATTGCTTGCCTTGAGATTTATTGATATTGATATTTGCTCTCCCTGTCTTGAGATAATTGTTAATCAATGAATTATGAATCCGGAGACTTTTAATAAAAAGGAACTTTTACCTATTTCGTGACTCATTTGAATCTATTGTTGTTCTTAATAACTCTGTGAGTCATCACATTAATAATATTATTATTGGACCTTTAGTAAGTGTCGAAGATGCCATCTCGTCTCTACTTCTTTGAGATTAGGCGGGATACTTACTGAGTACTCGTTGTTTTCGTACTCATGCTACAATTGCTGTGCATTTTTGTTGCACAGGTGCAGGTATTTCTAGTGGCCTACTGGGCGTAGCAGCATAGGTGACACGGAGACTAGGTGAGCTGTATTTCTCGAGGCGACCCGCAGCTAGTATAGTCTCTCTCAGTATTGTATTTACTTTCTGTCCAATTTGTGTTCCGGACAGTTATTGTACTTTATTCGATTTTTCTTAGAAACTGCTCATGCACTTGTGACACCGGGTTCTGGGATGGTTATGAAGTATTTTGTATTAACTACTTATCATTTAATTTGAATTGAAGCGATTATCTTTTTATTGGTAAATTTGAACGAAAATCATAGGTTTCAAGAGTATTAAAACGAGAATTTAATTAAGTATTTTGGTTGGCTTGCCTGACATTGGTGTCCGACGCCATCATGACCCTTAGTGGATTTTGGGTCGTGACAACATGGTATCAGAGCACTAGGTTCCCGTAGGTCTCACGAGTCATGAGCAAGTCTAGTAGAGTCTCGCGGATCGGTACGAAGACGTCTGTACTTATCTTCGGGAGGCTACGGGACTGTTAGGAGTACTTCCCTTCTTGATTCCTCATCGTGCGGTTTGGTTCCTGGAGGCTTATGCCCCTGTTTCCTTCCTACTCAATACTACGCGACGCGAACCGCTTGTTATAAATCGAGAATTGAAGAATTGTAATGGCACTACGGATGTGGTGCGGGATGTTCCTCCCGGTATAGTTGGGTGAGCTATTGTCGTCGCCTTGCGGAAGGATTTTTCCATCGTTTCGGCTCAATAGTTGTGCTTCTAAGAGCTTGGAGGCTATGCATAGGTTGCTATGATGCTCGCGATTAGTTATCGCACAATATTGACTTGATGGTAGGAGACTTGCCTATGTGTTGGGGCGGTGAATGAGTTGAAAGGAAATTTACTCAGTGCACGATTCAGAGATATGATATTTCACTTCCGGCGGAGGAAAGAAATTGGCCTATGAACGTCCAGATTTGGGGTGATGGAGTAACGAGACTTGGTAATTTCGAGCGTGGTGGAATTTTTATCTGCGATGTAGTGTTGTCATCCTCGATTGTATGTGTTAAGTTCGCCGGTGTTATGGTCTTCTGCAATTCGCCCTTGGGGTAGAATATTATGAAATAATATTGGAGAAACGATTGTTGGATATCTTGGGGTGCGGTGGTTCAGGATTTAATCGGTGTTTCTAATGTCGACGGCTCGAGAAAGATGATCTCCGGAAAGGTTTAGAGTTAGTAGCGATTTGTGGGTTCAAGTGCTACGAAGATAGATTTTATTAAGGCGACAACTGAGCAGTAATTGATGAGGAAGGACATGGAGAGAGTGTCAGGCAGTGGTTAAAATTTCTAGAAGGCCAAGTATAAGGAGCAAAGGTCGCGTGGTCGATTAGAGGGGTGAGTTCCGCCAAAGTGGGAGAGTGGCAGAGTTGCATATGGGCTTTGTGTTAGAATAACTACGCACCTTAAGGAGAGTTTGGAACGACTTGGGAATTTTAGTGATTGATGATTGGGGTCTACGGATCTAATTTGAAGTATGGACTATTATGCGGTAGGAGATTTGATATAACGGAAGGGAGCTACTTGAAATGAAGAAGGGTACAACGTAATTTTGAATTGGAAGGATGTTGCCGCACATTTAATTTATGTCCACGAGGGGTGAATGGACTTGTGCAGCTAGAGAGTGAGCTCGGACTTAAGGTGGGTTATTGATGTCGTAACGATTGTACCCCGTATAGCAGCGTTGGGAGATGTCGGCGTGTAAATCCCACCGGTGAGTTATCTCCAGTGAGCAGATCAGCGGTCGCATGGTTGGCGAAGCTCCTGCGAAGAATTCTATTGGCTATACATCAAAGATATCGGTCGTGTGAACGTGGTTGATGATTCAGAGTATAAAAAGGGATTTTACAAAAAGATTCCGAGAATTTTGGCAGTTGATTTCGCAAGGTTATGTCAATAAGAGATAAAGGATCCCGGTGAAGTCCAGAGTTGTGTAATAATGGCTTCAAGCTAATTGGGAGTCCCACCGCCTATGATCATGGTTGCATGGTTAAACTACTTGCGAGGTTTCTGGTTATTAGCATATTGATGGGTCATTTCAGCTACGGAAAGGACATAAGCGGTGATTTGAGCAAACGAATTGTTAAAGGTGTGCTACGTTTGGCCTTATTGGCTCATGTTCAGACTTGGGGAAGGATTCAGGATTTATGCCTTGTATAGATATGGGTTTCAAGGGAAATGATTCTGTCGGGTGCTTCGTCGAGAGGGTATTCATGTGCTAAAAGATTTATGGAGTTAATTATATTTGGGGCCAGGTCAGAGCGGGTGACTCTCAACAACGGTCCTAGTGGATTCAAAGGGGTAAAGTGTGGTGCCTAATGGCATCGAGCTTATAGGTACAGTTAAGAATCAAGCCTTGTAGCAGCTTATGAGGAGGTGCCCAGAAGGTTCTATGATGTTTTGACCTGCAGTGTAGCAATTGGGAGGTATGAAATGGTTCGTGGGATTTGAGACAGCATGGTCTCGTGAGTGAAGGTCACTCGGGATGAGTGCGGATGGAGTATGCTATGTGTTGAATGGAGTTATTATTATTTCTAAGGCAATCGAGGATAAATTGGAAGAAGATAGATTTGATTAGCCATAGTTGAATTGGCATATTGGTGGCAGTGATCAGTTCCTTTGGCGCGATCAAGTTATGCAAGTGATTTGTGGCAGTTCATGTGAGGCTTGTCGGCCGCCTTAATTGATGTTATTCAGAAATATTCTACTATTATGGCCTGTCATGTGTAGGCGGTTTTCGGAAGGGCTATGGTGGCTTAGACCACTACTTAGAGATTTGGCATATTCTACGGTTATGATAATTCACTTGTGTGTTGCTATGGTTCTCCTGAAGTGAGTTAAGTGAAAAGTTTTTATACGATAAATCTATTAGTGGTTCCGGAGTTATGATGAAAATCGTGTTCTATCGTATATTGGCGTGTTGGGTGCAGTGAGTGGTATGGAATTTGAAGTGAGGATCAAGGTTACAGTTCGGTGTTGACGAGAATGTCACGAGCTCGGAAGAGCAGGAAAGAAGTTTCGAAGTTTAAAGTAAGTTGGTATTGTCTTCAGCGTCACCTGAGATCGGTGTTTTGTGAAAAAGGCTTTTGCATCCTGGCTAAGGATTTTCGATCACTTTTCAGCGTTATTGCGATCGGTGGTTTGGATGTACAGACCTGTTATCCGTTACGGAATGGTTGTGGGGGTGTGCCCCACGGGAAGGTTGTATAAGTGTGGAGTGTAGTCACTTGATTGATTGAAGAGTTAAACCAAGCATGAAGATTATGGTGATGTCGTTAAATTGAGAAGTGATGCTTGGAAGGCACTCGGTTTATTGGGTTGTGGGCTGTGGAGGATTACTCCGGTTATAATGGTTGTCCTTATGTGTTATGAGAAAAAGGGGAGTATTTATGGGCCTTTGAAAGGTTATTAGCCTAGTTTGGTGCGATCAGAACCAGCTTGAGGTCTGTGGATGGATTTAAATGTGGATATGGGCTCTATATCAGGTTAGATGTGTTCATTTCAGTAATGCGTTCCTTATGGAAGAGCAGTCAGGGAGTTATTTCGTCGTCAACTATTTTATGTAATGATATATTGCGCCTTGAGAGTTGTGAGACGGCTTGGTGAATTGCTTATGTGTTGAGGTTCCACGTAGAGATGAGGTTATATGAGCGAAATGGCTCTTGAGATTCAGATCGTATATCGCACCTTAGTTGTGCTTGGGTTTTATAGCTTATAGCTCTATATGTCTCCCCAGGGACGGTATTATGAACTTAGCGTGCTTGTGACCGATATTCGGTATCTTGTTGTAATGAGTAATCTAGCTCGGTGTGTACCTCCTTATGTGAATTTTATGTGTGGATCGGGTGGCACGCCACCATGGGTATGTTGTTTAGATCGGGTTGTGCACCGCAACAGTGTGATGTTGAGTATAGTTCCCCGTAGCTGTTTTTATGTGTTTTGTTTCCTCTTTTCCTGAGAAAAACTTATATTAGCTGTGTGCCCGCGTCGCATGTATAATTCGCGAGCAGGGTATCTATTTAATTATGTTGACCGCGTCGCATGTATGATTCGCGAGCGTGGTAATTGGATTTCCTTTTCAGAGTTTGTTTTCCTTTGTATCGCGTTCAAATTGGTAGCCTATTGGCACATTGTGGCATCATATGAGACTTTTGATCGTGTCCGGGGTGGCTTATTACCTGAGCGGTTCGTACTGGGTGAGACGAGATCATTAGATTTAGGATCAGTGCAATCTGATTATATGAAGTATATTAAGGAGCAAATAACATTATTTGGTTCAGAATGAGGTGATGGTTCTTGTCAGGAGTATAGGCCTGATGAATTATTGATTTGACAGTTGGTTATGAATTTCTACACACCTCTTCCGTCTTGGCGGTATTGTAAGAGTTAAAGCAAGACCTATGTAGGTAATGAGGTGCAATGAGAGCATCAGATTTGTGGAATTTCGACTAATTTGATCAGAGAATGTTATTGTGGTCCTGTGAATAAAGTGGCGCAAGGTGTGGATTCAGCTAAGGTATGCGGTCATGTTTTGGTGTTGCGGGTAGTTATTGATATGGTGTTCGTATGATCGAAACAGGCCTAACAGAGAAGTCCGGATGTTGGAATTGGGCTCTAAGGCTTATTTGCTTAAGTGAAAAAGGATATCTTTCAAATGGATCGAGATAGGGTGCCCAGTTGAGTTGTGGTGGCACGGGTAGGTACTCGAGGTGTTAAACAGTGATCTCGGACAACTCCAGCACGGTTCTTAGCACGTTCGAGGACGAACGTATGTTTAAGTGGGACAGGATGTAACGACCCGATCGGTCATTTTGAGCTCTAGCGCGCCGTTCAGCAGTTTGAGGCCATGAGCAGCTTCATTTCAGGTATTATGACTTGCACGCGTGGACGAAATTGAATTTCAGGAAATCCGGAGTTGATTCGAAAAGAGAATTTTCATTTCGGAACCTTTAAGTTGAAAGAATTAACTAGGATTGGATTTTTGAGTAAACGACCTCGGAATTGGGATTTGAAGGCTCCAGCAGGTTCGTATGATGATTTCAGACTTGGGCGTATGCCCGGATCGAGTTTTGGATGACCCGAGAGCATTTTGGCGCCTATTGTGGAAGTTAGCGTTTTGGAAGAAATTTCATAAGTTTGAGTTGAAGTGCATTTCAGTGTTATCGATGTCCGTTTGGGATTCCGAGTCTGGGAGTAGCTCCGTATGGTGATTCTGGAGTTGGGAGCGTGATCAGAAGTGAATTCGGATGTCCGTGGAGCATTTTGGAGCCATTTGGCTAAAGATAGAAATTTGAAGGTTTTTGAGAAGTTTGAACGGAGGTGGACTTTTTGATATCGGGGTCGGAATCCGATTCCAAAAGTTGGAGTAGGTCCGTAATGTCGAATATGACTTGTGTGCAAAATTTGAAGTCAATCGGACGTGATTTGATAGATTTAAACATCGAAAGTAGAAGTTTGAAATTCTAAAGTTCATAAAGCTTGGATTGAGGGTCGATTCGTGGTTTTAGCGTTGTTTGATATGATTTGAGGCCTCGAGCAAGTCCGTAATGTGTTTTGGGACCCGTTGGTATGATTGGTTGGGGTCCCGGGGGCCTCGGGTGGATTCCGGGTGGTTAACTGATCGAAAATTGAATTTTGGAAAAGGCTAAAGTTGTCGGTTGCTGGTATAACCGCACCTGCAGGTGCGGAGCCGCAGAAGCGGCCAGAAGAGTTGCAGATGCGGTTTTGGACCAGAAGTGAAGAGACCGCAGATGCGGTCATGCAGCCGCAGAAGCGGGACCGCACTTGCGGTGGTCGAGGCGCAGAAGTGGAAAAGGGGGCCTGGTGAGAAACCGCAGGAGCGGTAGAAAGGCTGCACCTGCAGAACCGCAGAAGCGGTCAAGGGACCGTAGGTGCGGAAGTGCTGGAGGCAGTGAGGTTCTTTTAAATCGGGGGTTGGGTTCATTCCAACCCCATTTCTTCCATTGTAGCCGATTTTTGGAGCAGCTTTGAGGTGCCGTCTTCACCACCAAGCATGAGGTAAGTAATTTATGCTAGTTTTGAGTTAAATACATGATTATATATGGATTTGGACATGGAAATTTGTAGAAACTTGGGGTTTGAGGGAAAACCTAGAAATTTAGTTTTGACCACGATTTTGGTAATGGAATTGAGAATCTATTATACGTTTGAGTTCGTGACATTATGGGTAAAGTTTATCTTCGAAAAATTTCGGAATCCGGGCACGTGGGCCCGAGGGCGTTTTTGTCAAACTTTCGACCGGGGTTAGGAATTGTTATAAATTGGATTATAATGAGTAGTTGATTTCATATTAATGGGTTTACATAATTATTGGCTAGCGTTGGAGCATTTTGCATCGATTGAGTCTTCGAAAGGGCGTGGATTACCGGTTATGGAACTTCGTAGCGAGGTGAGTTTCCTTTCTAACCTTGTAAGAGGGAATTATCCCCATAGGTGAAATAATTAATTAAATGCTCCTATTTTTGGGGGCTACGTGCGCACGGGGTGACGAGAGTCCGTGCGTAGCTACTAATATGTGTAAGTCCGGGTAGTCTAGGACCCAAAAGCATGCTATACTTGGAATATCTGTGATCTTGTTGACAGTTGGATCTCTTAAGTCTTATCGAATTGATAAATGAATTTCTAAGAGGATTAAACTTCATTTTCTTGAATTATTAAAAGAGAACTGGCTTTTATTTGGATAAATGTTCCCCGATAAATTCTTAATTGCTGTTTGAGTACATATATTTCTATGTTTACCTGTGTCGCATGTGTGATTCGCGAGTAGGGTGATTGTTTAATTAAATTTGACCGCGTCGCATGTATGGTCCGCGAGCGGGGTAATAGATGCATCTATGGTTCGTGCCGTTCGACCATCGGCAGTGCACATTTTACATTTATGTTGGATCGGGCCGTACGACCTCGGCATGAGTTGCGCATACTTGTATTGCTTGCCTTGAGATTTATTGATATTGATATTTGCTCTCCCTATCTTGAGATAATTGTTAATCAATGAATTATGAATCCGGAGACTTTTAATAAAAAGGAACTTTTACCTATTTCGTGACTCATTTGAATCTATTGTTGTTCTTAATAACTCTGTGAGTCATCACATTAATAATATTATTATTGGACCTTTAGTAAGTGTCGAAGATGCCATCTCGTCTCTACTTCTTTGAGATTAGGCGTGATACTTACTGAGTACTCGTTGTTTTCGTACTCATGCTACAATTGCTGTGCATTTTTGTTGCACAGGTGCAGGTATTTCTAGTGGCCTACTGGGCGTAGCAGCATAGGTGACACGGAGACTAGGTGAGCTGTATTTCTCGAGGCGACCCGCAGCTAGTATAGTCTCTCTCAGTATTGTATTTACTTTCTGTCCAATTTGTGTTCCGGACAGTTATTGTACTTTATTCGATTTTTCTTAGAAATTGCTCATGCACTTGTGACACCGGGTTCTGGGATGGTTATGAAGTATTTTGTATTAACTACTTATCATTTAATTTGAATTGAAGCGATTATCTTTTTATTGGTAAATTTGAAGGAAAATCATAGGTTTCAAGAGTATTAAAACGAGAATTTAATTAAGTATTTTGGTTGGCTTGCCTGACAGTGGTGTCCAACGCCATCACGACCCTTAGTGGATTTTGGGTCGTGACATTATAACTACTCACTTAGGAGATATTCCTATAGGAGATAAAACCAGCTTCATTCGCTAATTGTAGAAATCTTGCCTATATGATAATCCCACTCGCTTTAAGTGTTAATATTGAACTTTCAAACATTGTTTCGTTGCCACTATTAGAAAGCATGCCTATAGGATCAAACTAAGTAATTCTGAATATCTTCCATGATTATCACTGCCAACTACTGCACCTAGATATCATGTCTATAGGTTTAAACACTTATAATCTGTAATTTTAGTAATCAGTACGCAATACTAAACTCCCTGAAATATAAAGTTATTCAGAAAGCATGCCTCTAAAATAACACCTCGCATCTGGAACTGCCTGCATGTTTGAATTCCAAAGTCACATAGAAATCATGTCTATAGGGCTTAATGGCTTCAACTCGTCTAAATTCTGAAACTGTCAAATGGCTAATTTATTTGCGTGCATTTGTTGTCTAAGTGTGGAGGTTAACTTGAGCCCTTAACTGCTTTATGTGAAGTCCAACTTGTTTTGTATGTCGCCAAGTTTTCTCATTTTGAGCAACCTGAGTTAGGTCTAGAACCACCCAAAATAGATGGTCCAAACGCCTCCTGGACCGTAGGCGCGCGACGTTTTGTGCACGCATAGGGTACGAGTTATAATTGAACTAGTACGCTTTAGGTAGCAACTTAAAGATAGTAATCGGGTAGCTGGAGATGATAGTATGTGCGCGCTGAATAATACGAGTAACACCCCATCTGAAGGAAGTTACGAAGTATTATTTATGTTGCATGGGGTGATCCTTTAGGCTAAAAAGAGAAGAGTCGCCATCTAATAATTTTTTAAGGTGCTAAGGGCACCTATTTGTAAATAACTCTGTTTGATTAGTCAACGCCGTCAAAGATCGGGTAAGGGCTTAAATTACCTCAAAGAGAAGGTGTTAGGCACTCTTCGAGGTCAATAACTGTGGTTCCTGTCTGAAGTTTAAACTATGTGGATTGGATAATTAAGCTAGATAAGCAAAGAAAGATGTAGAAGCTGAAAACTATATTATAACATAAGAATTAACCATATGACTGATTGATACAAATCTTAAGAATCACAAGGAGTACAATTGCGTTGATCTATGACTAAGTGTGAACATCAAGTATATAAAGGATAGGGGGTCCTAAGTGTTTTAGCCTAAATGATTACCCCGACAATATAAATAATACTTCATAACTCCCTTGGGTTAGGGGTTGCTTATATTATTCAGCGGGCACAGACTATCATCTCCTGCTACCCAATTACTATGTTGAAGTTATTACTTAAAGGCACTCTAATTCAATTTTAAGCCGCATCTTATGCGTGCATTATCCGTCCCATGCCTATGGTCCAGGAGTCTTTGGACCTACTATTAGGTGGTTCTAGACTTTACTTAGGTTGATCAAAATGATAAAATTATGCGACTTTCAGAACAGATAGGACTGCACATAATAAAATAAAAGCCTCAAGTTGACCTCCATACATAGTCACAAAAAGCACGCAATCAGATTTTTTGGTGATGTAGTAGACAGAATTAGACGTATTAGAATTAGGTCCTATAGGCATGATTTCTATATGATTCCGATACTACACAGGTAGTGCTTCAGCGCTACGAATTCTATAGGTATGATTTCTAATAGTTTCATAATTAGGCAGTGAAGTCGCTTGGAAACATAGGATTAGCAACGTCAATAAATATCCTATAGGCAGGACTTCGAACAATTGACAATTGGACTTGATTTCATAACACTTTATTCCTACAGGCATGCTATTTAAGTGAGACAGTACAAAAGCAGCATAAATCATTTGATCAATTATTAAACTTTATAGTCATGATATCCAGATTAGCGAAGGTATTGTATTATTGTATCCTATAGGCATGCCATCTAAAACATTTAATGGTAAACATGGAAACAAGTGTAGCAAATTTGTACAATTTAAGCAAAGTGTGTGCGTGATTCCTATATGCATGATTCCTATCAGTGTGCAACACGCGCTAAACGAAACAACGAATAAGGCATGTTGGACGTAGTAGCAAATAGAACACATAGACCATATAGGCATGTTTTCTACACGTTTATGCAAGTATAAGAATACCCCAACCCCCTATCCATTAATTTCCCCATCATTCGTTATTATAAATTATTACAGACCAAGTAAACAATATAAACAGGATAGAATAGTCACAAGCCCAATGGAATAGCTATAAGCCCTACACAAAGTAACCAGTGATGTTCTGGGCCTTCAATAGTCTTGCTCTCCGAACAACCAGCAGGCCCAAATTCCAAGCTCACAAGGACAACTAGAATGCATCTGAATCCAGTACTTAGGTCCAATAACACAAACGGCCCAGGCCCGAACATGAAGACAATTGTCTTGCTTACGCAGTAACCAACAACAAATGACACAAGTAACAACCTACACGAACTAATTACTCAAATAACTTCAGATATAGACACATTCACAGGGGAGTACTTAGGTGCTATAGCTAATGAAGAAACTGGACTTGTTAAACATGATATCCTAGAGGTATAGAAGCACACGAACGAGAATAGAACAATTTTAACCGAGACTCTCAAAGAGATTTCAACAGACAGGGGTTTAAAATAAATACGGTGCAAAATTATTCAATTGGAGTTCATGCATAGAAAGTTTAACAGAATGGTCTAAGGTAAGACATGCTTGAAACAAGTTCTACAACCAAATAGAGATTCCTATCATGACAGTCCAAAACAAAACAATCATATAAATACAGTTTTATGGGGATACAAAATAGCTAGTCAGCATTCACTTAATTCCAAAGAAACCAGAGATTTTACAGGTTGATCACACATGACACGTTCGGTTATGCATCCAGGATTGCCTAAAGGTATTAGACTCGAGTAAATTTAACACTAATAGGCAGGGTTTCATCATGATAACAGAATTATTGTAAATATGTAACAATAATACTTTGTCGGGGTTCACAAAAGGTATAGAAACGTAAGTCATGCTTGGTATGAAAGTTTAGACAGTATTAGCATGCAAAAATTTAGACAATCATGGATTAATTCTAAGGAAAGTTAGCAGTTTGTACATGATTGCACCAGATATGAAATATAAGGAAGGCATGGTCACAACTAATTGGTAATCAAACAGGACTTCTTAAAAGCAGGCAGATGAGTAGGCATAGTCCAATTCAACTTACAAATGCCCACTTAGTTCAAACGTGAGAGACTTAACACATTCAAATTCAAGGCAAACGTCAATCATCTCAAGAAGGCTAAAAAATCTAAGGTGATACAGGAACTCATGGAGGATGAAACTATATAAAATTCAAGGTTAACACGAAAGTCAGGTAACACTTAAGAAGGCCAGAATCCATTCGAGTCAAATACACATAATGATAGTACACTACATATATTGAAACCTATCAAGTTTGATACTAGAGAACATGGAACTGCAGAACATCGTTAAGACAATAGAATTAAAAGTAAAGCATACAACAAACAGTACCGGGGGTTCACAAATAGCAAGGAAACTAAGTCATGCTTATTCACAAAAGTTCAGACAATATTGGTACACAAACACACATGACAGAGACAAATACGAGGGAAATAGTATTGTAAGCATCATGAAAACTAACCAGCTGCAGATTAACAACAGGACTCCCAAAATCCCCGTGCGTCAGAGTCCCCAAGGGTTTCAAGTGAATCCCGGACAATACTCGCACTAAGAAAAGAACAACAATTGAATTCCGGTGGCCTTGGCTTTCAGCCGGCCAAGGTCAAACTTAGAATAGTAAAACGAGTGAGAATGAGAGTAATAGCATTAATAAGGTCTGTCCAAAGGGGAAATTGGGAAGGGGTTATATAGTTGCAAAAATAGAACATCCAAACAAGGAAACATAGTCAATCAAACATAAATAAGGAAAGAAAAGCATGCATAATCGATTTTGAACCAAATTAGGAGAAAAATCAGGCAAACCCTAGTTTGCCCGGAATCACAGTTTGGCCGAAGAATCTTGGTAAATCGGATCCCATATAATCTTACCATGAATGTATATAGACGAAAAATAGTTTGAATCTTGAGGAGTGAGTCCGATTTCTCTTGATTCAGAAGATAATGCCAGAACCGGGCAAGTACTAAGTAACACCATAGTCACGCAAGTAACAAATGAGATAATCCATAAAAGGTAAGTAAACCATGGCAAGAATCCACAAGTTGATCGGTTTCGAAGGAGATTTGGAGATGGCAGCTACGGCCTGTGAAGAGAGGAAGGGGATAGAGAGAACACAGAGGCAACTGGGTGGGGAAATGAGTCTCTAGGGTTAGTGGGGAGGGATATAAGGAAAAATGGGTATTTATTATGGGCAGTTGATCATTTAAGATCAACGGCCAAGATCGAATACGAAACGGGCAAGTTAAATGAACGGGTCACTAACCGGTTAAATAAGAGGGTCGTTTGGCTTGGGCCCTGCGAATTGGGCCAGGGATTTGGGGTGTTTGGGCCATTAATATGGTCCTAAAATTGGCATAACTTCGACTATATTTTAAAATACAAGGAATTAACGGAAAATAATTTAATAAAATATAAAATGCTATTTATGAAACTTAATACTTTAAAACAATAGTAGAAGATTATAAAAAATATAAAAAATTATTTTGACCTTAAATTAAATGACAAATGCAATTAATTATAAAATATAGGCTATTATTGTAAAATTGCACAAATAGTTCAAAATGCAGATATGGTTATTTAAAATGAAGTAAAATATTATAAAGCGTATATGTAGGTATAAATAATAAATTCAAATGATTAAGTCATCACCAAATAATTTGAAGGAGTAATTAAGTTTGAGTAATTTAAATGCAAGAAAATTAATTTTAAAGCCTTAAAATGGAAAGTACTTATATGACTCTTGTAAATTGGTAATAATTCATAAATGATATTTTATAAGTATATATAACATTTATAAAATATGAGGACAAAATTGAGTGTCAACAATATACACTTATGCTTCAAAAATAAATAACTTTTTCTTATATATATATATATATANATATATATATATATATATATTTATATATATATATATATATATATATATATATATATATATATATATATATATATACGAAATAAAATTTTAAAAATAATACGACATTTAAAATAGATTATATTCCATTTGTACTATTTTACATGAAAGAGTTTAACTAGACGTAAAATTTAAAAAATAACAAGCAAGTGAAATATGTGTAAAGTGCCAAAACTATCTTGTAAAACGAATAATTGTGAAAGTTCATCTGTCTTTTGATTTTTCTCAATGAATATTATATTAAGCCCAACTGGTCACTTAATTAAAGTAAAAATAAGATTATTAAGACGAAAAAGGTTTTTTTTTTTTTGACCAAATGAAAAAGGAAAATACGTGGAATAGCAAGTACTTATGATTTATGTTCCAGGGCCGGGCAGGAGTGGAGGCCCAAATTTGCAGAGCCCTGTGTTACTAAAGCCCCAATTGGGTCATGGGAAGAAGGAACAATCAACCATGGCTGGTGAGGAAGAAGTGGAAGCCGAAGTCGAAGTCGAGCAGCAGCAGCCATGTCCACCACCACTACTCTCCAAGAGTGCACAGAAGAAACTGATAAAGCAGCAGAGATACGAGGCCAAAAAGGCGGAGAAAAAGGCACTGCTGAAAGAGCAGAAGAAGAAAGAAGCTGAACGCAAGCGTAAAGAATGGGAGGACAAGTTGGCCGCCGCTACGGAAGAGGAGAAGCAACAGTTGATAGAGTCCAAACTGTCCCTCAGGAAAGAGAGAATGGACCAACGAACCGAAGAAAAAGGAAAGAAGATGCAGAGGCTCACTGAAGCTAAACAAAATGGGCAAAATGTAGTTATTGATCTCGAGTTTGGTCATCTCATGAACTCCAGTGAGCTCCATAGCCTCGTCCAACAGGTTCAATATTTTTTTCATTTTCTATACCCATTTGTTGTTACATTCTATTCCTTCCTATGAAAAAAGAACGACAAGTTATTTTTTTTTTTTTTTTTTTTTTTTTTTGTGTGTGTGTGTGCAATTGTAGTTTTTTTTCTATAAATCATATTACAGTTACAAAATAATCAAAATACTATTTGACTGGTGATTCTCTTGGACAAACGAAATTTTTTGTATTTTGGATAGAGAAGATGCGACATTCCAATAAAAATCTAATCTTGAGATGCTTTGATCTGTTTGACTAGGAGACACCACTTATGTTTTGTGAAATGGTTGCCTTTTGCGCATTAAATACTTATTACACTAGAAGCCTAAAAGTCACTGTATTTGTTCCACTATCCTTAGCTGATTTGATTTAATTGGGTTTATGTGATTGTTGCAGTGTACCTGAATAGTCATGACATGAAGCTGAATCTTGAATTAACTCTTTACAAATGCAATTTTGCCTTACATGTTTGAACAAGCTAACGTTATTGGACTTGTGGCAGATCATGTACTGTTATGCCGTGAATGCAAGATGTAATTCTCCTGCTCACCTTTGGTTGACTGGCTGTCAAGGAGAAATGCAAGATCAGCTGCAGAGACTACCAGGATTTGACAAGTGGATAATTGAGAAGGAGAACCGGCCTTATATTGATGCATTCCAAGATCAGAAGGAACGCCTTGTGTATCTTACTGCAGACTCTGAAACAACGCTAGACGTCCTTGATCCAAATCATATATATATCATTGGTGGGTTGGTGGATAGGAATCGGTGGAAAGGACTAACCATGAAAAAAGCAGAAGACCAAGGGATTCAAACAGCTAAACTCCCAATAGGAACTTACCTAAAGATGTCTAGTTCCCAGGTATTGAATCATTGAGCTACTTCTCTCTGTTGCCTTGACACCCTGCATTGTGAACTATGTTAATGAGGTAAAACCTGAGTTCTTGCGGCACTCTTTATGTTTGACAATGAAATTCACAGATGGTTTTGCTGGTTAGGATGATTATTTGAGGTATGCTGCTAGGCTATGTGCCTCAATTTTTTCACATGAAAAACAACACTAGCTAATAAGGTTCTAGATATGTGTCTTGAAGCTGAACTCTTAGGAGCCTGCTCATTGTATCTGTGCTGGAAGAAAATCTAACGACAGTATTGTGACTTGCTATATAAAGATTTGTTTTAAATACTTCGCCATATTCTGCAGGATATCAATAAAGTACTATACTTTTTCTCTGGGATAATATAAAGTCGGCTACTTTGACCTTGACAGCTCTTGTTAAAGGATGTCACATATCAGCAGATTGGATTATTGACTCATAGTCTTCTTGAGTACAAGGGTTAGGGTTCCATAAGGTTAAATGCGTTGAAATGCGTAAAATATGAATGTATTTGGAGGTAAAAGACATGTCACTAGCATTATAAACTTTTAGATTCAAATTGTTGCTAGTACTTCATAGTGGTTAAATTTTCCTAGATCTGAGAGCACGAGATGGAGTTATTGCATTGAGTGAGCATAGGACATTCATAATAGTCTGAGAGACTGCCTGCTGAGGTTTATCTTGAAGCTAAAAGTATCTTGTTTCTGTTTCCTTCAGTATATGTCACGCCACATTAAGCTATGCACCTCATGGTAATTCAATATTACCTCGATAAATATCTCAAAGATGTCGGATCTCTAATTATCTTATCTGCATTTGGTGTCCATAGAAGAAGTTTGAAAATTAGCAGCATGAATGATACAGTAGCATATGATACATATGCATGAATAGTGAATCTTATATCTTTTGGTACAACTGCTGGTGTATAACACATGGGACAATTGTCATTTTAGTGAAGAGAAGGGGTTAGTAGGCGGTTTGATGCTAAAACTGGAGCATAAATATGACACCACCTCCAAAAAATATAGTATTCAACTTAGACCAGCAATTAACTGCGTATGTCATATATTGATGGTATCTTGTGTTCTCATGTGTTACTTATTCCTTTTATTTTGTTGGGTCTTCTCAAAAATATTTTTCTCCTAGCCAAGAATTGAGAAGATATAGTTAAAGTTGCTACATCTTAAATGCCCTGAGATCAGGGACCTTCATGATGACGCATGATCAGTCCTTTTGTATTCCTAAGAAATATATCTGTTTACTTAATAAATATTATTAAAGGTGTATAGTTGCCTTCTTCATGTACTTAGACTACCAATATATCTTAACTTGATTTTATTTATTCTTTTAAAAAAAATTTAACCTTTGCTTTGATCTGATTCTGGACGCACATTATTGCATGATCTAATTTTATAGAATGGATTTTGTGACGCTAGTAGAAACTGTTTCTGCACTGATCATATGTTGTATGTAAAAGAGAGGACTAATGCAAACGTTAAAAGATATGATGGCATTGAGCATTTCAGTAGAGTGTATATAAAGGTTTGGTGTATCATGGGGCTCTTGCAACTTGAGGGAACAGATATGCACCAGATTATTGCAATTTGCATCTTGAGAGAACAGATTCTGCGTTATTTTTTTTGTGTTAGACTGGTAACATGGTCAATTAGTATTCTCTTTTCTTTGCCAATAAAATTTTAGTGGCCAGTGGATCTACAGTATATGTTTAGTGTAGATCACATTATGAAAACCCTCTGTTTGTCCTAACATGTATTTTTCTGATGCAGGTCCTTACCGTCAATCAAGTGGTAGAGATACTTCTGAAATACTTGGAGACAGGAGACTGGAAAACTTCATTCTTTGAAGTGATTCCACAAAGGAAAAGATGTGAGGCTGAATCCGAAGAGGGTGATAATGATATTGAACGGGTAGAAAAGACTGAAGGGAAAGATGATCACGAGTTTGAAAGATGTGATATTGAACGGGAAGAAGAGACAGAAGGGAAAGATGATCACGAGTTTAAAAGACAGTGCATTGAGAGTTGAAGTTTCAAAAGATCAAGACAGTCTTTGGGTATCATCTTGTTCTCCAGAGCATGTCCTGGAGAGAAGGCAATTTAAGGTGAAATTACCTTGTCGAGAATGTCTTGGCATTATTTTTTTATTTCTTCCTCGTGCAGCTCATCTTTTGGGTGCATATGCATGTTGGAAAGGATAATTTTGTTGTATTTTGCCTTTGGCAAACTTGAGATGATAAACAGATGATATGCTTTTGTCTAGTAGATTTGATCAGAATAGAGTCCGTGCTAGGCTAAGCGTTGTTCCTGCAAAAAACTTTGCCCTGTGCTATCCATTCCAGCAAATTGATCAAGACAAGAAGGTTATAAATACTATACGGATTTGGCTTGTTACTTTAACCACTTGATGCAACTCTATTGGTCTTTTTTAAATGTTTGAGTCCTTTATCACTGTAATGTCAGCCTAGACTTGTGAACAAAATACTTGGTGTTTGATTGGGTTCGAACATTTTGCATCAGAAGATATACAAGGCGCAGGCAATCATGAACCAAATACTCAAAATAGACAGGCAGCAAAATATACAAAAAGCAAAAAGGAAGCCACCGTTTGGCTCGCTTTGTTCAAAAGAAGTACCACTAGACTTTGCAAAGAACTAATCTAAGATTGTCAATAGATCCCAAATTAGATAACATCCCACCAAGATTGAGAGAAAAGGCGGTCTGTTCCAACAGCTTCCTTCAGCAGAGACATTTACTCCTTACCCTCCTCCGCAAGAGACTCAACATCATTTTCCACAGTAGCCACTGCACCATGAGAAGAGCTTCCATTTGATGCATCCCTCTGCATATAACCGTTGCCCATTGGTGGTGGATACGCAAAGTATCCATGGTGATGAGCTATTGAAAAAGGAGGCAACTGATAGGGCGCCATGGGCGTCATGCTAGCTGAAGCAGGATCAATCATTGGCCGCTTCATCAGCAAAGGCTCCCCTCTCAAAGATCCACGCTCGCCACCATCAAACTCACGATAACGATGCAAGTATAAAGTCAAGGGTTCAATGTAGTCATCAAAACCAAGCTTGCTCATGGCCCAAAGAACGTCCTCAGCAGTGATGGTCTTCCTCTGCTCACGCTGGCAACGCTCGTTGGCTTCGCCAGTGATGAAGCTTATGAACTCAGACACACATTCTTGGATGGTCTCTTTAGAGTCATCCGATATCTTGGCATGCGGAGGAAGGATCCTGCGCATGATTCTGATCACGTTTGCTATTGGCATGAATCGGTCTTGCTCCCGAATGGTGCATTCGGAATCTTGTTCTGAGTTGTTGGTGGCACTATTGTTTGTATTGGCAGCAATGGCCTGGTTGAGATGAGCAGACAGTCCCATGCTCATGTCTGTAGCTTTCACACAACAACAAAGAATTCTTGCATAAGACTAAGCGACAAAGTGATCAATTGAAAGGTATCAAAATCTTCTAATACATGAAAAAAAAAATTTAATCACAAGATCGTATATATTTTATATACTACTAGTAAACATTATGTCGCATTAATTTTTTACTACTTACTTTGTGACTTTTCAAAGTTTGTTCAATATTGAATAAACAAAACAAATGTCGTATATATGTTTCACCAATGTGAAGCTAGCTGGTCGTAGGGCACATATAAGACACCAAAAGAGACGAGGCCTTTTGGACAATAGGTCATTCATGTAACTCCAAATTTTAAAAGCCACGACAAATGATGGTGGGAATGCAGACTAATTAAACTAACAGAAGCTAAAACGCTTCATATTCATGGTTTTCGTCATCTTATTTTGTCTACTCTTCAACCCTCCAATACACGCGGCTCACACCCTTAGTTTATCCCCCACAACTAACCCTCACAGTCACATATGTCCCAAAACCATCCAAACTTACCCTTGGTCCTTTGATCAAGAAGCTTTTTCTATTTTGTTTTTCCATTAATTATGATAGGAATAAGACAAAAATGTTATTGTAACGGACACTGCTTTCATATGTACTACTAAAGAGTTGTTCCTAAAGTTATATGCCTCTAAACTTTGGGAAAAGAACTGCTAAATTTTAAGTATGTATAAAGGTGGAGTGGCACAAATTTATTACGTACTTCCGTTTATTTGTTATATATTTCTCCTCTATTGTTATGCCAAAATCAGATAACGTTAATGCTACTATATATATAGCTTCACAAATTAGTTGTATATATTAGATATAGAATATGTCCTCATATGTAATGCAGACCATAAGGCACTAACTTCATACTCCTATGCATAATCTTTTTAACCAAATAAGGCTTATTACAAAACAGCTGGTTTCTTTAGAAGAATCAGAGATTACTGCTTTTGACGGGGGGTTGTCCTCTCTTTTTCCAATTTTTTTTTTTGGTGGGTGGGTCGGGGGGGGGGGGGATGATAAGTGGCACGTGTACATAAGGGGTAAAGACGACATACTATAGGTTAAGAGATTGCATGCATGCCACTTGTTTCCATTTTGTCTTGAAAAGTTACAATTTGTGTTCGAACAAACCAGAAATGATATATCACCAAAGCATTTGCAAAACCACCATGAATCTATTCAAGGATATATAACAGACATATAGGGATATTCAAGAAAGTTGTAAAAAAAATTAATAATCAATCCTACTCATTAAAGTACGTAGAGATGATATCGATGGGCTGATTATTAAGAAAAGCCTCACCGTGCACGAAAAAGACGATACAAGAAACGGAGAGAAGCTCTCCATTTCACCAGAATGTATCTACATTTTCTTGAATCTGTTGACTAGTACTTAATAGAGCTAAAGAAGATAATGAAAAACATATATAGGAAGAGAAATAATTACTTAGATGTTTAGGATTGAACGAATAATTAATTACTATTTGGACAAACTCTCTTGATGAAAACAGTGTCCGCTTTGCTCTTTTTATTCTCTCTTTTTTATGTTGGGAGGTATAAATGTGCTTCAGCATAAAGCATTCACGAATGATATCCCCTCATATATAGCTCCATTCTCTTTTTAACCATAAGAAAAAAAGGTTTGTGCGCCAGAAAAATTGAAAGCTGACACTTGAAAGGAAACAAGAAAATCCTACAAACGCTTGAAATCCTCCTTAGGACCATTAGAATAAGAGTCAAGCATTGATAGAGTAATTAAATAATTAAAGAAAAAGCAACACTATTGTATTGTTTGTGTATATATATATATATATAGCGGTAGCCATGAAATCCTCCATTACCATTTCCTCCCCCAAGATTATCCATCTCTTGAGCTATCTAACTATAGACAGTGTTGTCTCTCTCCAACAAAATAATGAAGCAAAATAAAGTAAATATGGCATGGCAAGTGGCCATATTTATAGATATATATTGAAAAAAAAGAAGGGAGAAAGGCACGTGGCAGTAGGGCGTAGTGAACGAGAAGAGGGTATTCGCCGGGATAAATAGGCTTCACAGTTGGGCAGATGAGCATTGACCGGAATCATACACAGACGACCGCATAACGCCATATTTATAGAGAGTAACTAATTAATACAGTAAGTAAATCAGTTTAACTTGGCCATTTGGGCGCTTTTACTTTTCTCCTTTCTCAATGCTCTGTCAAACTTAAAGTTCCAATCCAATTCAAACTGAACTGAATGCTGCATATTATGGTTCAATCTGGTCATTAATATGACCAAATTAATGTAACTAGGCAAACGTAAGGAGAGGCGCAGTTGGACCAACTGAGTTGGTAATTTATTTACATGTAAGTTCAAACTTCAAAAATAATTCATCGTCCAATCCAGTATGCGATCTTTGTAGGGTTAGGGTAAGGTCTGGTACTCATTAATCCATGGAACTATACTGGGTATGTTGTTGTTGTATTTGACTCGAGCACTGCCAACTGAATTTGATCTTGGTACAAAGAAAATAATAGTTCAAAACAAACATGTGAAACTATTAATATAGTTAGCTTTATTTGGGTATATATAGTAGGCGGGGGCGGATTTAGGGGGGAGGGGGATTTAGTAATATTACACTGCATATATTAGGCAAAATTTGTTTTTACCTCTATAGATTATGTTTTGAATCCCCTTGACATAGCCCAAAAGCATAGCTTAGTGGTCAAGGGGGTTCAAAATTGTTGTAAGGTCATTGGTTTAATTCCCACTAGCTACAATTTCATTTAATCTTTTAACTTTTTTTCTTTTTTGAACCCCCTTAGCGAAAATTCTGTCTCCGCTGCTGATAGTAGGTATTGTTGGTAGTAGTTTTTTATTGACTAACCGTTATTTTCTTTCATTGTGATCACCTTATTATCTTGTAGTCTTTATTCTACTTTTTATATGGCTTTTGGGCTGTCACTTTTTATTTATATTTTTATTAATGTGCTGCTTATGCTTTCCTGAGCCGAGGGTCTATTGGGAACAACCTCTCTATCCTCACAAGGTAGGGGTAAGGTTTGTGTATACACTATCTTCCTCAGACCTTACAGTGTGGGATAATACTGGATATATCGTTATTGTTGTTGTAGTGTCTTGGGAGGGTACATGTATAGCAGCCAGTCTTCTGTTTCTCTCTTCTAGTTGGTGGAACTCGTGAGCCTCTAGCTAGTTCTCATCCAACTGACGATGTTGTCTTATCCATCTTTTGGGTATTATGTCATTCTCACTGTATATGCTCATATCTTTTTTGGTCTCGATATCTCCCTCCCTTAAAGCATGTTTTGATTTTTGCATTTTTTTTGCGAGTGATCTTACTTCGTCGTGTTTCAATACTCGTGCTTTTATCATATTCATTGCTTTAGACTATATCGACAAATTAAAATGGGACTGCAGATATTTTTCTTTCCGTTTCCCCCCTTGCATAGTCTATTAATAACAAGACGGACTTTTTTAATGTGTAAAATAAAAAATTCAATTATTTTGGTTTTCACTGTTCAGTTCAAAGTGAAATATACTTTCTTCAGTCCAAAATAATTGTGATTTACTAATATTTTTATCCGTAATAGGTACTCCCTCCAATCCACAATAAGTAATTTTTTGGCCTTTTTTTGTGGTCCAAAATATATGATATTTTCATATTTCAAGAATGAACTAATTGTTTTTTCCCTACATTTCCATGGCGTAAAAAGTGTTGGAGTATGTGTTGATTATCAGAGTAGCTTAGTCCTTCGAAGAATTCGAGGTAGCTACCCGGCGTCCGTAGACCTTGACTCTCCTTCCCTATCTTCATGCTTTATGTATTTAGTTTCAATTTATCATAGACAGTATTTCAGACTTGTGTTGTATAGACACTCATGTACTCAGTGACACCATGGTTTTGAGAACTTTCGTATTGAGTTTTGACTTTCTGTCTAGTTTATGAGGGCTTTAATTATTTAGACCCGTTTTAGTTCATTTTTCATTTAAAAGTGGAAATATTTTGAGGTATCGGCTTGCTTAGTTCCACGTTAGGTGCCATCACAATAGGCTAAGTTGGGGTCGTGACAGTAATTATACTTAATTTTGTTAGAGAAGAAACAATTGCTAATCAAGCAAAATGCAAGGGCGAAAATCGTTTGATTTCAGAGAATAATCAAAAATCGTGAAGAAGGAGAGATAGACAGAGACAAGAGACAATATGCCGTATACTTGGAGAGAAAATAGTCTTTTTTTAAAGAAGGGTAAAATCATCTTTTTAAAATGTTTTTAACAAAAAAACGAGTACGAATGCAAACGAAAAAATAAAACGGGTACAAATTAAAAATGGCGACCAAATAGGACGCCACATGCAACTTTTACAACATTTATAGCCTGTTTGGCCAAGCTTCTTTTTGGCCAAAAGTGCTTTTTTTTGTTGGCCAAAAGCACTTTTGGCCAAAAATTGAGGTGTTTGGCCAAGCTTTTGGAAGGAAAAAAAGTACTTTTGAGGAGAAGCACAAGCAGTTTTGGAGAAGCAGAAAAAGCAGCTTCTCTCCAAAAGCACTTTTTTGAGAAGCACTTTTGAGAAAAATACACTTAGAAGCAGTTTTCTAAAGCTTGGCCAAACACTAATTGCTGCTCAGAAGTGTTTTTTAAACTAATTAGCCAAACACAAACTGCTTCTCACCAAAAGTACTTTTGAGAAAAACACTTTTGAATAAAAGCACTTCTCAAAATAAGCTGATTTTTGCAGCTTAACCAAACGGGCTATTAGTTTGTGTTCTAATGCTTTTGATAACTGTTAGAACCTTTGCTGATATGGTTGATCCACTTTTTGCTTTTTGCCTTAAACCAGTGAAAGTCAAATACAACTTTAAGCAGGTAGTTTTTTCTTCTTTTAAATTTATCAAGGACGTTTTTGATTTATTTGTTTACCCTAAAAATTCGATAACAATTAAACTTATAATGCGATTTTAAGGACACGTGATTTCACCTAATATCGATTGATAAATACGAAAATTAGTAGCAGAAAATAACAATAAAATTAAGCAAATCGGTGTTTGAATGGAGTTCAGCCCTCGAGTTGAATACCCTCGAACTGATCGGTGCAAGAATAATTAAAAATATAGCAATCTGATAAACAAGAAAGTTCGCCAGAAAGTATTGTATTTCTTTATATGCGTGAATGTAAGGTCCTTACAAAATGATCAAAACCCTCTTTATATAGTAGATGAATCCTATCTATGGTACAATTCTAATTACGAAAGTAAATCCTATGATTAGCCTAAGCAACAACCCTTGATTTGATCTGTTTTGGGATTTCCGCCGTAATTTTCGACCGGTCACAGATATCTCGCTTTTCCGTTATCGCTCTCTGCTCGAAGTCTGCCATATTTTGGTTTTCACTTTTCACTTCAAAGTGAAATATACTTCCTTCAGTCCAAAATAATTGTGATTTACCAATATTTTTATCATAACAAGTGTCGTCTTAGAAACTCGAGAAGAGATTATTTATTTTTCATCAAATTTATCGTTACTCTAACAAATGCTTACACAATCTTCAAAAGATGCCTGATGAGAGATAAAAGTGTTAATCAATTAATTAATTCTTATGACTAATGATATTAAATAATTTTCTTAATAAGTGCCAAATTGCTAAACGATATTTATTTAGCTAACCTTTTTTTCAAGATTTGCGATGCAAATGTGTTTGTTTGAGATCATTTGCCCCAAACAATATTACGTCTTGTTCAAAATATATTTTTTCCAAGTTTCTGGGAAACTGTCGTACGAGTAGGATTCAGATATTACTTAATCCTAATAGGGAGAATATTCCTAAAACTCAAAATGGTTGCCATTTTTGCGAATTCTGCATTAGCCAAACTTTTGTGGGGCAAAAGGAGAGAGACGTGGTTGACGAAAAAAAACGAAATGTGGCTTACATTATCACATCGAGTAGTACAGAATAAGAAGGAAATGTCACTGCCCCAGCGATTTTCGCACCTGCAGTGCGTGGGCCGCACCTGCGGATCCGCTTCTGCGGAATAGGTTGGGTCGGCTGGGGCTGCACCTGCCAACGGGTTCTCGCTTCTGCGGGAAAGGAGCCGCATCTGTGGAACCTGGGCTCCTCTTCTTGGACCGCATCTGCGAGGCTTTACTCGCACCTGCGGCTGACCAACCGTAGGTGTGGTTATGACAGCAGCTGGAGCTTCAGCTCGTGCTCCCAACTTTCAACTTGGTCTGGGCCTCGTCCGATTGACGCTCGGGGACCCCCGGGCACCGCCCGAACATTCCAACAAGTTTGGAATCATAAAACGGACTCGCTCAAACCCTCGGAACACCCGAAACAACAGTAAAACTAAGAATCACGCCCTAAAACTAATTGAATCAAACTTATGAACTTCAAGTTCTTCAATTTACTTGCAAAGTGCCGAAACGTACTTATACTACTTGGATTGACACCAAATTCTGCGAGGAAGTCTTAAATGACATTACGGAACTATTCCCGGTATCGAAATTCCGTTTGGACCTCGATATCACAAAAACCCGCTCTAAACCAAATTTAAGGAACTTCAAAGTTCTTCATGAACCAACTTTCACTATTAGGTGCCAAAATGCTCCCGGGTCATCCAAAACCCAATCCTAACATACCCCTAAGTCCGAAATCATCATTCGAACCTATTGGAACCGTCAAATTCCGATTCCGATGTCGTTTACTCAAAATGTTGACCGAAGTCAAACTTGGCCTTTTAAGCCAACCTTAAGGAACCAAGTGTTCCGATTTCAACCAAACTCTTCCAAATTCCGAACCAACCATCCCCGCAAGTCATAAATCAGTAAAAGTAAGTACGGAAAGTCTTATTTAAGGTAACGGGGTTCTAGAAAGCGAAACAACCGGTCGGGTCGTTACATTCTACACCTCTTTAACAAACGTTCATCCCTGAACGGGTTTAGGTTCATACCTGAAGTGCTGAATAAGTTGGATGTCTGCTTCGTGTGTCCTCCTCGGACTCCTAGGTCGCCTCCTCGACTGGTTGGCCCCTTCATTAAACCTTTACCGCGGAAATCCTCTTGGATATCAACTAGCGATCCTGTCTATCAACAATAGCAACTGGCTCCTCCTCATAACCCAAGCTCTCATCTAGCTGAATAGTACTGAAGTCCAACACATGATACAAGTCGGCGTGATACCTCCGGAGCATGGACACGTGAAAAACCGGATGAACCCCGATAGGCTGGGAGGTAAGGCAAGCTCATAAGCAACCTCCCCAACTCTCCTCAACACCTCAAATGAGCCTATAAACCTGGGGCTCAACTTGCCCTTCTTCTCGAATCTCATAATACCCTTCATCGGCGAGACTTTCAAGAGAACCTTCTCACCGACCATAAATGATACATCACGCGCCTTCTGATCTGCGTAACTCTTCTGTCTGGACTGTGTTGTGCGAAGTCTCTCCTGGATCAACTTTACCTTTTCCAAGGCATTCTTTACCAAATCAGTACTATATAACTTAGCATTGCCGGGCTCAAACCACCCGATAGGAGAACGACATCGCCGACCATATAAAGCCTCAAATGGAGCCACCTCGATGCTGGACTGATAACTATTGTTGTAAGCAAACTCGGCCAAAGGCAAGAACTGATCCCACTGTCCTCCAAAGGCAATCACACATGCTCTCACCATGTCCTCTAGTATCTGAACTGTCCGCTCGGACTGCCCGTCGGTCTGAGGATGAAATGATGTGCTGAGCTCTACACGGATCCCCAACTCATTCTGTACGGCTCTCCAGAAATGTGAGGTGAACTAAGGGCTTCTATCTGATATGATGGAAACAGGCACACCGTGCAATCGAACTATCTCCCGAATATAAATCTGGGCCAACTTCTCTGAAGTATATGTAGTTGCAACCGCAATGAAGTGTGCCGACTTGGTCAACCTGTCGACAATGACCCAAACTGCATCAAACTTCAGCAAGGTCCGCGGTAACCCAACTACGAAGTCCATATTAATGCGCTCTTATTTCCACTCAGGTATAGTCATCTGCTGAAGTAGGCCACCTGGCTTTTGGTGCTCATACTTGACCTGCTGGCAATTTAGGCACCTAGCTACATACTCCACTATGTCTTTCTTCATCCGCCGCCTCCAATAATTTTGTCTTAGGTCACGATACATCTTCGTAGCACCTGGAAGAATAGAATACCGTGAATTGTGTGCCTCCTCTAGAATCCTCTCCCTCAAGCCATCGGTATTAGGAACACATAGGCGACCCTGGAGTCGTAGAACACCATCCTCGCCAATAGAAACCTCTTTGGCACTACCCTGTAGTACCGTCTCTCTAAGAACTGCCAAATGCGGATCATCAAATTGTCGAGCCTTGATCTGCCCCAATAATGAAGACTAGGAAACAACACATGCAAGAACTCGGCTGGGCTCCGAAATATCCAACCTCACAAGTCTGTTAGCCAAGGACTAAATGTCCAAGGCTAGTGGCCTCTCCCCTGCTAAAATGAATGCCAAGCTACCCATACTCTCTGCCTTCCTGCTTAAGGCATCCGCGACCATATTTGCCTTACCCGGATGATAAAGGATGGTGATGTCATAATCCTTCAGTAACTCAAGCCATCTACGCTGCCTCAAATTGAGATCTCTTTGCTTGAACAAATGATGTAAGATGTGATGATCAGTGTAAACCTCGCATGACACACCATAAAGGTAATGCCTCCAGATCTTAAGAGCATGAACAATCGCGGCTAACTCTAGATCGTGCACAGGGTAATTCTTCTCATGAATCTTCAGCTGACGTGAAGCATATGCAATAACTCGCCTCTCATGCATCAATACACAACCCAAGCCAACACATAAAGTGTCACAATACACCGTATACATCCCCGAACCGGAAGGCAACACTAGAACCGGTGCTGTAGTCAAAGTTGTCTTGAGCTTCTGAAAGCTCGTCTCACAATCATCGGACCAACAGAACAGAGCACCCTTCTGGGTCAATCTAGTCAAAGGTGCTGCAATAGATGAAAAGCCCTGCACAAACCGGCGATAATAACCTGCTAACCCCAGGAAACTCCTGATCTCAATCACCAAATGTGGGACGTGGCCAACTCTGAACTACCTCAATCTTCTTGGGATCCACCTTAATACCCTCTCCTGATACAGCATGCCCCAAGAATGCCACAGACTCTAGCCAAAACTCACACTTGGAGAACTTAGCATATAGCTTCTGTTCTCTCAACATCTAAAGCACCACTCTCAAATGTTGCTCGTGCTCCCCCAGGCTACGTGAGTAAATCAATATGTCGTCAATGAAGATGATAACAAAAGAATCAATATAAGGCCAGAACACCTAGTTCATCAAATCCATAAATGCTGCTGGGGCATTAGTCAAGCCGAAGGACATCACTAGAAACTCATAATAGCCCTATCTAGTACGGAAAGCAGTCTTCGGAACATCCGAGTCCCGAACTGATGGTACCCCGATCTCAAGTCGATCTTAGAAAACAGCCTAGCACCCTGCAACTGGTCAAACAAATCATCGGTACACGACAACAGGTACTTGCTCTTGATGGTAACTTTGTTTAATTTTCGGTAATCTATGCTCATCCGCATAGTCCCATCTTTCTTCACAAATAACACTGGTGCACCCCAAGGTGATACACTTGGTCTGACAAACCCCTTTGCTAATAACTCCTAAAGCTGCTCCTTCAGCTCTTTCGGAGCCTTACGGTACGGTGGGATAGATATAGGCTGGGTACCTTGAGCCAAATCAATACAGAAATCAATATCACGATCTGGCGGCATGCCTGGAAGGTCAGAAGGAAACACGTCGGCAAATTCCCGGACTACTAGCACTGAATCAATCGTCGGAGACTTTGCGGTGGTGTCCCGAACATAAGCTAGATAAGCCAAACAACCCTTCTCGACCATATGTTGAGCCTTCAGAAAAGAGATAACCCGACTGGACGTACTAATGGAGGAACCCTTCCACTCCAATCTCGGCAACTCTGGCATCGCTAATGTAACAGTCTTGGCATAACAATCAAGGATGGCGTGATATGGGGATAACCAGTCTACGATCATATCAAGTAACAGAAGGTTCGCTCTAGTCTCGTAACCACAGAATGTAACCACACAGGACAGGTAGATCCGACCCACAACCACAGAATCACCCATAGGAGTGGACATATAAACAGGAGTACCCAAAGACTCACGAGGAATATCCAAGAAATGAGCAAACAGAGATGACACATATGAATAGGTAGACCCTGGATCAAATAATCCAAAGCATCCCTACCGCAGACAGAAATTGTCACAACCCAAAAATCCACTAAGGGTCGTGATGGCGCCGGACACCACTGTCAGGCAAGCCAACACCAAGAAATTAGTCGAATTCCCATTTAGTAGTTATTGAAATCATTTCTTTCATACATTAAACAATAAATAATAAATTTCACTGAATAAATAATGATATCTTTAACAATTTTAAAATACTGAATAATCCCATAGTCATCCCAGAACCCGGTGTCATAAGTGCATGAGCAATCACTAGGAAATCAATAAAGTACAATAACTGTCCGGAATAAAAGTTGGACATAAGGTAAATACTATACACTGAAAGAGACTATGCCGGCTGCGGGTCATCTCGAGAGATGCAGCTCGCCTAAGTCTCCGTATCATCCATGCTGCTATGCCCATTAGGCCGCTAGAGGTACATGTGCATGTGCAACAAAAATGCACAGCAAGTGTAGCATGAGTACAAAAACAACGTGTACTCAGTAAGTATCCCGTCTAATCTCGAAGAAGTAGAGACGAGAGGTCGACTTCGACACTTACTAGTGGTCCAATAATAATATACCAATAATATAGTAAAATCGAGGATTTTCATAAAAAGGGTTGTAACTCAATAGCATGAGGCAAGTAAACAATTCTTTCTTTTAGAGGAAATTCCCAAATTCATTTTCGTCATTTATACATTTATCTCAGACCAGGGAGAAACAAATATCAACATCAATGAATTTTCAGGCAAGCAACACAAGCATGCGCAAATCATGCCGAGGTCGTACGGCCCGATCCAATAATATTTAAACTGTGCATTGCCAGAGGTTCGAATGGCGCGAACCACAGATGCATCTATTTATCTACCGAGGCGTTTGGCCCGTTCCACAATAGATAAACATATTCAAACAGTCAAATCAAGAATTCATCAAGGAGCAATTATTCAGGAAAAAGCAAGTTTCTCTTTTAAAAGTCAAGAAACTATGTCTAGTATTTAGAAATTCATTTACACGTTCAATATGTTTTAAGCATTTCAAATTGACAACAAGATTGCAAATATTACAAGTAAAGCATGCTTTTGGGTCCTAGAGTACCCGGACTTAAGCATAATAGTAGCTACGCACGGACTCTCGTCACCTCGTGCATACGTAGCCCCCACAAATAGAAGCACATATCCAATTAATTCACCTATGGGTACAATCCCTCTTACAAGGTTAGAAAGGAGACTCACCTCGCTCTGAAGCCTATATCCCAATTCAAGAATGCGCTCAAACCTCCAAATCGGAGCCGAACGATCCAAAAATTATTCAAATGGGGTAAGAACTAGTCAATACATGCTCAAAAGTTCATATTCTAATTATTAAACCAATTTTCCAACCCTAAATACAAAGTTCCTAAAAATCATCTAAGGGCCCACGTGCCCGGATTCCGTAAATTTTTGAAGAAAGTTGTTACACATAACCTAAGGATCAAGAATATATGATTTCTACCCCATTCCATAACCATTTTCGTGGTTAAATCTCATTTTTATCCAAAACCTAACTTTTTCATCTAAACCCTTATTTTCACCAAATTTTTACATGTTAATCTAGCAATAATCTATGTATTAAACTCATGTTGTGTAGAAATTACTTACCTCAAAGTGCTAGGTGAAAACCCTCTTCCAAAAGCTCCAAAAATCGCCCAAGAGATGGAAGGAAATGAGCTAAATGGTCTAAGTCTCGAATATAATAGTTGTGCACAGGCCTCAAATGTCGCATTTGCGACACCTGGTTCGCAAATGCAACACAACCATCGCAAATGCGAACCCTGGGCTTCCACTGCCTAGGTCGCAAATGCGACCAAGAACTCGCAAATGCGTACCCTGACAGGCTCGCAAATGCGACTGCCTTTATCGCAAATGCGATCCAAGCCCAGGCTAGGCTTCTTCGCAATTGCGAAGCTTTCATCGCAAATGCAAGGTTCGCATTTGCGAACATTTTCTCGCATTTGCGAGACCTGCAACTGGTGCCAAGAACACCAGAAAATCTGGTGTGCTTCAAACTCCTCACACACGTTCGAAACACACCCGAGGTCCTCGGGACCCCATCCAATCACACCACTCAGTCCCATAACATAACACGGACCTGCTCGAAGCCTCAAATCACGCCAAACAATGCAAAAACCATGAATCGCACTCCAATTCAAGCTTAACGAACTTTAAAATTTCAAACTTCTACTTTCGATGCTTAAACCTATCAAATCACGTCCGATTGACTTAAAATTTTGCACACAAGTCATATTCGACATTACGGACCTACTCCAACTTGCGAAATCGAAATCCGACCCGAATATCAAAAAGTCCACTTCCGGTCAAACTTCTCAAAAACCTTCAAATTTGTAACTTTCGCCAAATGACTCCAAAATGACCTACGGAGCGCCGAATCCACTTCCGATCGCCCTCCCAATATCAGAATCACCATACGGAGCTATTCCCAAACTCGGAATCACAAATGGACTTCGATAACACTGAAATGCACTACAACCCAAACTTATGAAATTCTTCCAAAATGCTAACTTCCACAATAGGCGCCGAAACGCTCACGGGTCATCCAAAACTCGATCCGGACATACGCCCAAGTTCAAAATCATCATACGAACCTGCCAGAACCTTAAATTCCCAATTCCAAGGTCATTTACTTAAAAATCAAACCTTAGTCAGTTCTTCCAACTTAAAGCTTCTGAAGTGAGAATTTTCTTACCAAATCAACTCCGAACTTCCCGAAATTCAATTCCGACCACGCGCACGAGTCATAATACTTGAAATGAAGCTGCTCATGGCCTCAAACTGCCGAACGACGCGCTAGAGCTCAAAATGACCGGTCGGGTCGTTACAGAAATAATACCCGTGATCATGGCATCTGAGGCCATTGCATCTGGTCTGGCCAGAAAATTATAGAATCTAGTTGGAGCGCTGGCTGGCTGGCCTCCGCCTGGCTGAACATTTGCTGGCTGATCTCCCCCTGCCTGGCCTCCACCTCTAGGATGACCCCTATCCATCTTTCCTCCGCCTCTGGGCGGTCGGACGACTGGTGCTGTAATCATAGGCTGATGACCCTACTGTACTACCTTGCTGTGAAGTCTGGGAAAAGATCTCTTCATGTGACCCGGAACCCCACACTCGTAACAACCCCGCGGTGCCATAGACTGCTGTCTCGAAGTCTGACCCTGATGGCCTGAATACCCACTAGAAGAGCCCTGGATAGCTGGTGGGCGGTATGAACTCTCTAGCGTGGCACGGGAGTAGGAACTAGAGGAACCCTGATGAACTGGTGGGCGATAAGAACCCTCTGGCATAGCACTGAATAGGGTCGTGATGGAGCACCCCAGGGAGGTGGTGGTGGTGCTGGATATGTAGGCCTGCCGGTTGACCTCTCCCAAACTGACCTCTGCCCCTAGCCGGGGCACCTCTAGACTCTCCTGAGAATCCGGCCCTCTTGTCCTACTGCATCTGCTCTCTACCCTTCTAGCGATAGCCCTTAATCCTCCGAGTAATCTCCACCACTAGCTGATAATCAGTATCCATCTCAACCTCTCGGGCCATGCTAGTCCGAATACTGGGGTGCAACTCTGCAACAAATCTCCGCACTCTCTCTGCGTCCGTATGAAGTATCATAAGTGCATGGCGGGACAACTCAGAAAATCTCGCCTCATAATCGGTCACAAACATCTGACCCTACTCGAGCTGCTCAAACTGACACCGCAGCTCTTCCCTCTGAGAGGGAATATACCTGTCCAATAGAAGCCGTGTAAACTGATCCCAAGTCATGGGAGGAGAACCCGCTGGTCTGTCAAGAAGGTAGGACTGCCACCATCTACGAGCCCTGCCCTCCAGCTGAAAAGCGATGAAATCTACTACATGGGACTCCAATATCCTCATATTCTGCAGTCTGTCCCTGCACCGATCAATAAATTCCTGGGGGTCCTCATGCCGCTCACCCCCGAAGATAGAAGGGTGTAGCCTAGTCCATCTGCTTATGCAGATCACCGTCTGCAGCTGGTCTAGGCTCAGGTGCTATTGCGGCAACTGGCTGGGCCCCGCCCACGGGTGTACCCGGAGTCTGATATACTATAGTTGCGTGCCAAGAAGCTTGAGCAGTAGGGGTCTGTGCTCCCCTTCCTGCCTGAGATGTGGCTGGGTCTGCTGGAAATAAACCAGCCTGAGTCATAGTGTCCATGAACCGCAGCATACGACCCATGACCTCCTGAAAGCCCGATCCCGTCATGAGATCCATCGAGGCTGGCTCTGGAACATGCACCTCGCCCTACTCCTCGATGACGGGATCCTCCACTAGATTCGCTGGTGGTTCTACTCAGGAACCTCTGGGACGCCCTCGTCCCCTACCTCGGGTCGGTGCCCTCCCCCGGCCTCTGCCTCAGCCTCTAGCAAAGGGGGGAGCAGCTCCTCCCGGGTCTGGAATGTCCATCGTACGCGTCCTCACCATCGTGAGAGAATAGAAGAAGGAAATTAGTATACCATCAACTGCACGATAGGAGATGAATAAAGAGTAGTTTCCTAACATGCTCACCGCATAAAAACATTCCCCCTAGAGTAGATGTTAATATGAATAAGAGAAATTCTGTTATAGCCATTTCTGTACATTCAATGTACAATACGGGTAGAGGATCATCAATTTTTACTGTAATTATATTCTATCTATACGATACTTAGATTATAGAGACAAAGATAAATGTATAAAGGGAAGCGATGATTCAGGCTATTTTATTAGATTAGAAAGGTTCAAGAAACAATTTTGTAAATGGGAAGATCACATCCATACTTATTGTTTACACTTATGAAAGTATTTATATTTAAAACAAAGACAAGATCTAAGACAGCAAGGAAAAGATCTTATACAACATATATAGATAATTACCACTTATATGATTATATCGAGAGAACTTATTGTTTAGCTCCTCATCCAAGGCTGAGAATAGCTCACACGGTTCTGATAGAGGATTCATTAATTTGTCTTAACTGTGAGGAAATAGTATCAATAATTATGTAGCTACTAATCAAGTACGCGTACCCTATAGAATCGGAATATGGGAAATTCATTATTCATTATACCACGAAAATTCCAGGGGGAATAGCACCTTTTGCTATAGGAACAACTATCACGTTTAGAGAGGGAGGGGAAAATAAGCCAGTCATAAATATGGTGGAAGAATTTGTTAGGCTGAAGGGTAAGATATACAATAGTGAAGATGATGTGCTAACTTTTATATTTATAAGAATCTATTTAACTGGTATTAAATCTAGTGCACCGAGGAATTTCATTGAAGAGCGGATAGCTAGCCTCTTGAAGATAAGTACAGACGTATCCGTACCGATCTGCAAGACTCTACCAGGTCTGCCCATAACTTGTGAGACCTACGTGAACCTAGTGCTCTGATACCATGTTGTCACGGCCCAAATTCTATTATAGGCCGTGATGGTGCCCAACACCGTTGTTAGGCAAGCCAACACTGATCAACTAGTGAATTCTCGTTTTAAATAAATTAGTAAGTGATAGCTTCTCCTTATTTGATAAAAATTTAGGAGTTTGAAATTTTAACATAATTTAATGGAAGCATTAAATACGAATCGAAATCATTATAGTAAACCAAAATCATAAGCCTACTAGTGTGTGTGCCAAGACCTGGTGTCACAAGTATGTGGGCAATCTAGTAGAATATACAAAACCATACTAGCGTACTGTCTGAAAAGAAATAGAAAGAAAGTAAAGACATAAGAGAGACTCCAGCTGCTGCAGAACGGCTCAAAAGGGCAGCTCACCGGAATGTCTCAAGCTGGGGAATCAAGTCTACGCGCCGGACTGGTGGCCAGATGAACCTGCCTCAAATCCTGTACAATCAAGTACAGAAGTGTAGCGTGAGTACATAAAAATATATACCCAGTAAGTATCTCGTCTAACCTCGAAGAAGTAGTGACGAGGGGTCGACTCCGACACTTACTAGGTCCAACAATATAATAATATGAAGTTCAAATTTCAAACCATAATATATGTAGATAACAGTAAGCTCAAAACACGAATAATAACTGGAAAATCCCTCCATCATATTTAAGAATTCAAAGCACTTTCTTCTTTTAAAAACAAGTAACCTTTCAAGCAGCAAATTATACAAGCTATAAAGAGCTCCAGTTCTATTATCACACACAAATACCACCGAGGATGTCCGGACCGATCCAACATAAATGTAAACTGTGCACTGTCGAGGGTCGAACGACGCGAACCATAGATGCATCTATTAACCTGCCGAGGCAAACGACCCGCTTCCATGAGAGTAGTAGAAATAGTCACCCCGCTCGCAGAATATACTTGCGACGCGGTTAAATATAAATATTACGTAATCTTTCTCAATTCTTTTCAAAATAATAATTTACTTGAAACCTTTGAAATCTTTGAAATCCTCAATTTAGTTCCATTTAATGCAAATCAACAAATATATTCAGATTACGATACCCACAAAGCATGGTGCAAGCCTAGAACTACCCGGACATAACAAGAATAGTAGCTACGTACGGACTCTCGTCACTTCGTGCGTACGTAGCCCCCACAAATAATCATATATCAGTTAAGTTCACCTATGGGGAAATTTCCCTCTTACAAGGTTAGAAAAGAGACTTACCTTGCTTCAAAGCCTACTTCCAAACTCAAGAATGCGCTCAAGCCCTCAAATCGGAGCCGAACAATCCAAAACTATTCAAATAGTTTAAAAACCAATCATTATAGGTTCAAAAGTTCATATTCTAACTATTAAAGTGATTACCCAACCCCAAAGGTAAGATTCTTTAAATTCACTCCCGGGCCCACGTGCCCGGATTCCGAGAATTTTCGAAGGAAGTTGTTACCCATAACCTAAGGAACATTAATATATGATTATCACTAAGTTTCATGGCCAATTTCGTGGTATAAATCTCATTCTTGTCAAACCCTAGGTTTTTCATCTAACCCATGATTTCTACCAATTTTTATGTTGGAAAAATTTTATGTATTGAACTTACAATAGGTAGAAATTACTTACCTCCAAAAGCTATGTGGAAATCCCTCTAAAAAAGATCCGACAATCGCCCAAAGAGTGAGAGAAAATGGCTCAAGTCCCGTATTAATGGAACCTCACTGCCCCAGCGATTTTCGCACCTGCGGTGTGTGGGCCGCACCTGCGGATCTGCTTCTACGGAATAGGCTGGGGTCGCGGACTGGTTCTCGCTTTTGCGGTCCCACTTCTGCGGGAAAGGAGCCGCATCTACGGAACCTGGGCTCCTCTTCTTGGGCCGCATCTGTGAGGCTCTACCCGCACCTGCGAGCTCGCACCTACGGCTAACCAACCGCAGGTGCGGTTATGACAGCAGTTGGTGCTTTAGCTCTTTCTCCCAACTTTTAACTTGGTTTGGCCCTCGTCCGATTGACGCTCGGGGCCCCAGGGCCCTGCTCGAACATACCAACAAGTTTGGAATCATGAAACGGGATCACTCGAACTCTCGAAACGCCCGAAACAACATTAAAACTAAGAATCACAACCTAAAACTAGTTGAATCAAACTTATGAACTTCAAGTTTTTTAATTTACTTCCAATGTGCCGAAACATACTTATACTACTCGGATTGATACCAAATTTTGCCTGCAAGTCTTAAATGACATTATGAAACTATTCCCGGTCTCGGAATTTCATTTGGACCTCGATATCGCCAAAACGCGCTCTAAACCAAATTTAAGGAACTTCAAAGTTCTTCAAGAACCAACTTTCACTATTAGGCGCCAAAACGCTCCCGGATCATCCAAAACCCTATCCGAACATACGCCCAAGTTCGAAATCATCATACGAACCTATTGGAACCGTCAAATCCCCATTCCGATGTCGTTTACTCAAAATGTTGACCGAATTCAAACTTGGCCTTTTAAGCCACCCTTAAGGAACCAAGTGTTCCGATTTCAACCCAGACTCTTCTAAATCCCGAACCAACCATCCCCACAAGTCATAAATCAGTAAAAGCAAGTACGGAAAGTATTATTTAGGGGAATGGGCTTCTAGAAAGCGAAACGACCGGTCGGATCATTATAGGAAAAATAATAAATCGGTCTACTCAAGATTTTTGGTGGAAATGTAATGAAAAGAAAAGCTCATGCAAATAGTAAAATTTATTTAATTATACGAATTGGATTATTAAAACTCTTATATATTAGTATAATTTTAAATAATAATAATAATAATAATAATAATAATAATAATAATAATAATAATAATAATAATATAATTAAGATAAAAGGTACAAAATTAAGAATTCTCTATCGGGAAATTGAATCATATGAATATTTTAATAGCGAAAATTTAAAATGTTTGATGAACAAAGTAAGTATTGGGATTCTTTTTAATTGATTTACAGCCACACTATGGCTTGAGTATTTTAAACATAATATGTGATATTAACTAATTTTCATGTTGCAACTAAAACGGAAATAGAGAAAGCAAAACAAGAAAAAGTATAAATAAACTATTTTTAAAGAGCTTGAGAACCGGGCAATGAGTTTTATTCTTTCGTCTGAACTAATGTTGGCAAAATCATAACGCTGTTATAAATAGAATTTTATTTATGGTGAATGTCTATATTTAGAGAGATTCTAGGATTTATTGCTTGGTGGCTAAGTCACCCTTTCCCTATAAATAGAGGGTTCTATTCCATTGTAATTCACCCCAAATCAATAAGAATCCTTTCTCTCTCTCTTTCTCTGCAATTATGTTCTTCTACTTTTATTATTTCATAACACGTTATCAGCACGAGACTCTAACCAATTGAGTAGAAGCTTTGGGATTGAGCATAATGATTGTCAATAGTTCTATGAACTTCCTTCATGATTACATTTTGGATTTAAGGTAAGTATTTGACCGTATTTTTCTCTTTTATTCTATACTTTGATTTTATATACAAGCAAAGACAACAAAGTTTGATTATAACTCTAATGGAGTTTGTAAGAAATTACAACCACCTGAAGTGGTAAAATTTCTATGCCTTGCCATGATGAAATTCATGTATGATTGTGGGCAAACTATTGAAAACACGTCCCATTGAATTTGCTCCATTCTCATTCCCTTAAGAGAATGTGATAGCAGTATGTGATAAGTCTGAAAGAAGACAAAATTATTACTATGAATGTATCAATGGATGTGGACGTGGCAATAGACGAAATTATAATCGTCATCATTGTGATAAGGAGAATAATAAGGATTCTCAAAATAATCTTTCACTTTGTGAATGTAATATTTGTCATTGATTTGACATGAGATTTTATAAAGCGCATATAGATGATTATGGTCCATTCATGATGCGAATGTGACAACATCTGATTTATAAATACATATTCATTCTTGGAAGAATATGAACGCGCTAGTGGTAGTAAATATACCACACTCACCTCTAGAAGGAGGTTTGAGATGATTAAGAAAATAATGTCATTATTATGGCATGAATGGTCATTGGTCACGTACCTATTGTACGCCAAAATATTTTGGTAATGTGATTATTAAAGAATAACATTAATGCAAGAAATATATCTTGTATATAATTTTGACCATGACCATAATGGTATAACTTTCTCTTTAAAAGAGATATCACCACATAGATGTTGATGAATCTGTGGTAGTACAAATTAATTGAGAGCTCTGGAAGAGCCAATTATTACTATTTTGGAGAAACACAATTAATTACCAATAAGGTATTGTGTTGTAGTAAGTCTCAAAGAAACTTATTCAGTTTCCAAAGTATACGCGAAAGCGGTTGATTATATTGAGACTATAAATAAAGGAAAGATTTAATATCTTCTATTAATATAACTTGTAGCGGGGTAATATGTATGTGAAAAGCTACCCGCTTTATTCTCCAATTTGTACTACATAAACAAAAGAATCCACAATGAAGTGATATTTATTGATATAAAAACCCATATCATAATAAACTTGGAGTTTATTCATAATTGCACACATCATGGTGTAAACATGAAGTTTATCAATATTGATAATTTATCCAGTTGGCATAATTGGTTTAGCCATGTTAATTCAAGTATGATGTGCAAAAATAAAAGAGAATTCACATGGGTAAATATTAAAGAACTAGAAAGTTCTTTACGAATTCTCTTACATTGCTTGTTCTCATTAATTAATAGACCAACTAAAATTGGGATTGAATCCCATGAATGCTGGAAATATCAAAGGTGAATATGGGCCCATTCACCTGCCATGTATACCACATAAGATGCATCTATGAGATGGTTACATGTGCGATTATTATTAACCCGCAACATGGTGTTTGCGAGGTAACTTGCTCAATAATTTGATTTAGAGCATAATTTCCAGATTTTTTATTCAAGATAGTTCATCTTGATAAGTTGGTTTACATCACAGTTGGTTTAGCAAAATGATTTATTGAGTGCCTCCACTTAATAGCTAAACTATTGCTTATGAGAACAAAGTTATCTATATCAGTTTGATATACGTTATATACCAAAGTATATTATTTTTTCCCCTCACAAGTGGTTCAGGGTCAGGAACCAAATAATTCCATCTTATTATTATTGATGTGCGGTGTATATTTTGATTAACACCATAACGCACAAAGATGGGTTCTCAAAGTTGAGGAAACAAGTTAGTTTTTCTAACATGAGGGGGAGACATGATAAACAGTTGAGAAAAAGTTACGTGGAATGAATTATCATTTGTACATCTAGATCCTCGAATAAGATAATATGAACTTGAAGTTCATAAAAGGATAATTCATTTGCAATATATTGCAAAGCATGCCAGACGCATTTGCTGACCCAAAGAAAGTAACTATATTCTCATTGCAAATGCTCCTATTAAGTCCTAGAAGGACAAAGTCTATGGTACGCTTAAAGCATATAGACAAATCGGTTTCAAATAAACTTCTTGATAAAGAAGATGAGCAAATGATCAAAATGATCATAATAAAGGAGGCAAGTGATCTAGAAGATCACATGACATAACACTTCATAAAATCTCAAGAGAGATTCAGGTACCTGAAAATATGAATGAAGAGATCTCTATGTTATGTCTTTATGAAAAAATATTGAAACTGATATAAAATGTTTGTCGACGACATCTATGATAGCGCTAAATATATATATGAGGATCTTAAGTCTGGAGAAACAATTCGAATAGAATTGGTTTCATATGAAAGACATGTAGTTTTGAACATGTAGTTCAAACACTTGAAAGTATAAAGTCAATGGTATGTGCAATCAGTTTTCGATATCTTATATGTCTAGCATGACATGAAAACTTGATATGCATCTAAAGTCTATTATATGGCTTATATGACTTAACAATCCCTGAAGGATTTAAATTGCTTAAAGCATATAGAATTCATGGTCATGAAGTACTACATCCTCAATGCAATTTGTGCACAAATGTATCTTGCTATAACTATATGCATGATAATATGATAGCAAGAGTTTTCACCTCTATGTGAAGATATTGAACTGACGATTCCAACAAGATCATATGAAGACAATTCATCTCTATCAAGAATGATGATTTCAAGGTGCAATATATTCATTCAAGTTAATATGGCTGATTCGTTTATCAAATCTCTACCAAAGATCTTTTGAAGATGGTGCACAAGATTGGAATGCGAAAGCTCAAGGATGTGAATTGATGCTCTTATCAGGGGGAGTTAATGCGCGTTGCACTCTTTTTCCCTTACAAGGTTTTGTCCCACTGGGTTTTCCTTGCAAGGTTTTTAACGAGGCAACCAAAAGGCGTATTGTTAGATATGTGTACTCTTTTTCCTTCTCTAGAATTTTTTTCCCACTGGATTTTATTTTAGTTAAGGTTTTAACGAGGCACATTATCTGTTGAATAGACATTCAAGGGGGAGTGTTATAAATAGAATTTTATTTATGGTGAATGTCTATATTTAGAGAGATTCTAGGGTTCATTGCTTGGTGGCTAAGTCACCCTTTCCCTATAAATAGAGGGTTCTATTCCATTGTAATTTACCCCAAATCAATAAGAATCCTTTCTCTCTCTCTTTCTCTGCAATTATGTTCTTCTACTTTTATTATTTCATAACAAACACAACATTTTAACAATTTTAGCATGTAATTATAATTTCTTTACCTTTTGCGTTCGCCAGAATAATGTAAATTCGTAAGCTAATCACGTCAACTTTAAAAGAGCAAAACGTAAATAGAGTTTCACTAATTAGTTACACACTTAGGTCGATTAACGTTGGAACTAGCTTGTACTACCACACTAGAGTTGGAATAATATTGAATACAATCCTATAGATAATATAATTTAGATGTCTATGTCTACGTATGGTATTTTGTCATTTGTCATTACCCATATCCATGTTAGATGCTTGCCATTAATTGTCCGTATATACAGAAACAAAATACTATTAATTATGCTGTAATAATGCTCTCTTGTTATAGAAATTATATGAAGTCTTCAATACAATTTCCCTTTTTGTTTTCACTTTATTCAAAACAAAGTGTGAAAATGAAAATTTATAAGCCGGTGCAACTTTGAAACAGATCGTCGCATCCTTTATGAAACAACGTAACACTGTCGAAAATTACATATATAAGCACGAGCCATTACCATTGTTGCATAGATAACTCTTACTTATTTGAGAGAACCAAATAATAATTTATAGGTATATGCATCGAGAAAATGGCACAAGAAATGGAGCAATATCAATGGGGAATTGGTTCAATATTGATGATGCTAGTCGTGGTGATTTGTCTTCTCGTTCTACCATTGTTTATGGGTGCACTTCAGCCACCTTCATTCTTTGTTCTCCTCATTTTCCCTCTTGCAATGGCCGCCATTTGGATTTATCTCTCATATGCCTCCCAACTTTGAATAACTAAATAATACTGGGCAGTTTTTCTTCATATATGTATGTTAGTTATATTACAGGATGAGTGAAGCATAGTAGGGAACTATCACAAGTGTGACAATGATGAGTTATAATTTTCATTATGTACGACAGAAAGAAATGAAAACAATGCATGTGTATCCGCCAAGTATTTTAATGTATTAAATTGCAATGATTTGTTTTCTTACATGCAGTGTTTTAAAAGGCAAGGGCATGAGGCGGGGCGTTTTACTTAATACGGGGCGAGGCGAAAGTCTCGAGATGGGCGTAAGCCCTAAAGTTTAATTTTTTAAATTTATGAATTAATAATATAGCATTATAACACAATAAGATATAAAAGACATAAAGTTCAAGAAAACTAAAAAGAATTAAAGAAACTCATATAAAATAAAATATTTAGCATATTTTACAAGTATAAATAATACAATATTGTTAAAGTTACTATGAAATATAAATTAACTCCAACCTCTGAACTTTCAAACAATTAAAAATTATAATTTCTTAAAAAATATTATATCAAATTGCATATTTTACCTCTTTAAAAGTAAATACACAATAAATTCTTCAATACTGTAATTTAAAATATTATTCCTTCATGAATAAATATAAAAAAATTAAATAGTAAAATAAAAAATATATGATAATTTTGAGAGACATAGAATTGAGACATGAAGATATACCAAGTAAAGATATAAATTTTATTGGTTATCTATTTTTAGATATAAATCCAAAGATATAAAGATATAAATAGTAAATATATGTTAGGCGTGTTTAGGCGCATCGCCGGGCGCTTGGGGGCGTAAGTCTCAGAGAACTAAGCCCCACACATGAGTCTCAAGGCGTTTTGATAGTGCCCCGCCCGGGGCGAGCCCCGAGGCGAGTCTCAGAAAAGCCTTTTAAAACAGTGCTTACATGTATCCTATTATAATTTTGACCTTTGTGATTGCTATTCTAATAGAAAACTATATCTATATCCTAACTTTTTTGTGAATGATAGATGATCCATTTACTCGCTGTTAATTACATTATTGGATTTAAAACAAGAGAAAGAGAAGGAAAAAAAACGGGACTATAAATCATCTTTGCATATGATGTTCCTAAAGTAAATTCTATTTGCAATTTTAATATCTAACAATAGATCCAATGATATGCTGTAGTTTAGTACTTTAGTGCAAGTAGACATTTAGTGGGCGGACATAACAAGAATTGTAAAATTCCAAAAAAAAGGTGAAAAAAAAATTTCAAGTGAAAATGGTATTTGAAAATTAGAGTTGTATTTGGACGTGAATATAATTTTGGGTTATTTTTGAAGTTTTGTGAGCGATCTGAGTGAAAATGTTGAAAAATAGCTTTTTGGAGTTTTTCAAATTTTCGAAAAATTTCAAAATGCATCTTCAAGTGAAAATTGGAATTTTTATGAACAAACGCTAATTTCGAAAAAAATAAAAAATTTTCTAAAAAAAGGATTTCTTTTTATGTCCAAATGGGCTCAAATTAATTAGATCTACTTCAACGACCCAAAGTGGGGTTTAATTAAGAGAAATTTTCATAATTAGCTAATCTATAGATACCATTTACTATATTACGAATTATAGATATCTTTTCTGTGGTTATAAGATGTATTTGATGTATTTAAGCTATTGTATTCATGAATACAGTAGCAAAAATAGGCGTGAAACAGGGAAGTCCAGTTAATCAGTTGTTGTATTCGAGTGTATTCGACTGTATTCATGGAGTGAAACATGGGATTACAGCTGGACAGATTATTGTATTCGACTGTATTCACAACGTGAAATAGGGGATTACACTGTTTTTAAAATGGAAAGTGAATCAATTAACATAATAGACTCCTAATATAACTCAACAAACTCAATTATAACATACAAATTTTGTATTTTCAGTTATAAACAAGATTCTCAATCGAAAAATACCCCAAAAACATAGCAATCTTCAGAGAAATTATATAATACATCTGAATACATAAATTATATTAATTAAAAAAAATATATGAATACATTCATGGCATATAGCGAGACAATGAATACAATGAAATACATAGAATACAGCGGGATACATTGAAATACAATGAGAAAAAAAGACAGTGAATACAATGAAATACATGGAATACAACGAGATACATTGAATTACAATAAAAAAAAGACAATGAATACAGTGAAATACATGAAAATACAGCGTGATACGTTGAAAAAATATTAAAATATATTAACAGAAAATCAAGTTGCTCAGCCCCAAACTCCGTCGTCTTTGTTCAAGAACAAACCCTAATTTCCGGCGAATCCGCCGTCGAGCAAAAACCCTGAATCTCACTGTTCACACGCCGCTGTCGATCGGAGGCTTCATCTCCTTTGGATTCAATTTCGGTTGCAGAAATTACCAACACTGCTTAGGGACCCGTGACCGTCTTGTCAGAGGAGACATCCATAGCCGCACGACCATTTTTCTTATTCTTGTTTCTGTTCTTCTCCATCTATGCGAACAGGGAGACGTAAGGATTTCTTCTGCAATTGTAATTGCAACGGAATGGTTTAGGGTTTAATCCTTTCTCTGCAAATAACTGGATTAGATTGTTTAATTTGGTTAATAATTGTTGATAAATTGATCATTCAGTTAATGGCGATGGTGGGTGAAGGAATTGGAGAGCTCTTTATGAGAAATCTGAGGTAAAAGTTGTATCAAAGTAGAGAGAGAAAGAAAATATTGTAACTGAACAGCGTATTTAGTGGCTTAGGAGTAGGGGGTAACCAAAATTAGATATTTTGCTATAAACATTAAACGGTATCTATAGAATATAATTTTTTTAAATGGTATTTATTTAAAATAAATAAGGTGTTAACCTTTGCTATAGGAGGTAAAAATTCCTTTAATTAATCATTAGCTGTAATTGAAAATACTTAATTACTCATTAGTATTTCGATCAATTTTTGGTTTGGTCATTTATTAATTTATATTAAGTTAAACAATTTTTATGACATATTATATTAAAATCCTAAAAAACAATACTAAAACTGTATTGGGAAAAAACTGAATTTATATTGAAGGTGACGGGCATGACACGTGGACTGGTCAAATGGTCAAAACATGATGATCAATTGAGAGGCACGGGCGATATCAGATACGAAGAGAAGAGAGTTAAATAGGCACGAGATGCTATTCAAATGATACGAGTCTCGTATCCATTTAACTTAATTAAAGCCAGGAGGTCAGAAGGAATTGAAGATATGAATCTGATAGCATAAAGGAGTCTAAATTCAGTATTAAATGTCAAATACGTTAGCGAATCAGCATTGAATAGGAATGATTGTGTAACGTTTCATTTAATGTCATTTAATGCTCATAATTGCCTCTTTAAGACTGAGACATTATACCTTTTCCCAGAAAAATCAACTATAAAAGGAGGAGATCTCAGCATTTGTAAGGACACAAAATATCATTGAGATTACATTGAAATACAAACTTATTTACTACCTTATTATTCTCAAAAATTCCTTATTCTTTTCGTCTCCTGATTATCAGTAACCCGATTTTTTCTCTTAATTTCTAGTTTTAACCGAAATTCTATTTTTTGGTTAAACAAAAACATATATAGTATTACGTAATACATGCATGTGCATAAAAAATAATAAGAATCTAGAACGTGGAAAGGATTAAATGTCTTTAGGAGCGAATTCTCTCTAAAATAGGATTTCCTTTAAATTAAAATTTATTATGATTATTTGGCTTTTCGATTTCCCCAATTTGGATTACAAACCGGGATCAAATTTGCTCCCATCAAATGTGAAGCTGGTAATTTTTATTCCAAACATGCACATATGATACCGTTGCATTCCATATCGATGAAAAGGTGTCGGACATGCTTATCAGTTGTAGTCATTAAAGGGTAAAATTGATAAAGGATCGACTTTTTTTTATCAAGTCATATAACTTTGTATTTACATACAAAAATCATAAAACTTTTACTAACTCACACAAAAATCAAAGTAACCGAAAAACACAACTTTTTAATATTATTTTAATTTCTTATTCCACAATTTTTTTTGTTTTTTTATTTCTGTCTAATAAATAATAATCCAATTAAAATAGGAAGACTCAACCCGACCCGACCCACTCGACCTAATACCTATATACAAAAATTAAAATAATACTAAAAGTGAATCTTCAAAACACGACACTTCTATCTTTTATTTTTCTTTTCAATATTTTCATTCAAATTTATAGCATTTTCGTTTCAAGTGCTCTCTAGTTATTGTATTGGGAAAAATTGTATTTTATATATATGGTGACGTGTCAGGACACGTGGATTGGTCAAATGGTCAATGAATCTCAATTAGACACGATTCAAGAATTGTAAAACAGACACGAGCAAATAAGGAGGAAGAGGCACGGGACATCAGATAAGTAGCACGGCGCCCGTACCTATTTAAATCATTTATATTCGGGCATCAGAAGGAATGAATCTGGTTATAAAAAAGCGTGCAGATACAACATTTAATGGGTATTAAATGCTGAGTCCGTTAAGGAATATATATATTCAATGTAATGATTGTGTAACGTAGCATTCAATGTCTTTAATTATTCATAATAGCCTCATTATGATTTGGGCATAACGTACATTCTCAAAGGTACCTATAAAAAGGAGATATATGATCAGTTGTAGGACACACAAAAAGCTATCGAAATATACATTGGTATCATTTGTTTTTCTTGATTATTATATTGCTACTCAGAATTATTTCCTTTTATTCACTTCCTTGATTATCAGTAACCCGAGTTCTTCTAAATTCTAGCTTTGACTAAAATTCTATTTTTTGGTTAAACAAATTGGTTCCGTTACCGGAAATCTGATAATTTATTTCCTCTTTGCTTAACTTTCCTTGTTACATCAACTATGGCAAATAACTGTCACGGCCCAATTTTCAAACCCGGCCGTGATGGCGCCTCTCGTGAAGACAAGGCCAGCCAGAACAACGCAAACACCTAATTTAAAGCAATTAATTACCATTTAAAATTCTAACACATGCGTAATATAGCAAATAGTGCGGAAATAGCGATAATAACGAGGGAAACCATCCCGACAAAGCCCAAACCGAGGTGTCACAAGTCATGAGCTACTACAGAGTTTGTAATGAGTCTACGAAATAAATTGTCTGATACAATAGTCTGAAGGAACTCAAAAGACATAAAATAGGGAAGACAAGGGGCTGCGGACGTCAACAGCTACCTCGTCACTCCAACTCGCTGCCTGGTCTAGAAAGAATCAACGCTCAGGTGCAGACTCTGCTATGCCTGTATCTGCACACATGGTGCAGGGAGTAATGTGAGTACTCCGACCCAGTGAGTAATAATAATAAATAATAACCGAAGGCATGAAAACACATAACTGCACAAAGCAATTCTATATCAGCCAGTAAAAACAGTAAAACAGTGGAACAGTAAAGAGTCGAATGAAATCTCCTTTTAAAATCAGGTAAAACAACAAGTAAATAGTGAGTAGAAATCTTCCCCTCGGGCCCAGTATCAATCGCTCAGAACAGTATCAGCCCCTCGGGCTCAGTATCAGTCACTCAGCATAATATCAGCCCCTCGGGCTCACTCTCATATCACATGGGTACCCGCGCTCACTATGGGTGTGCAGACTCCGGAGGGGCCCCTTACGGCCCAAGCGCTATATCAACATAAGGCCTGAAAGCCTTCTCACATCACACATAAGGCCTGGAAGCCTCCTCACATCACACTCGAGGCCTGAAAGCCTCCTCATATCACACTCGAGGCCTGAAAGCCTCCTCACATATGGCCCTCGGCCTCACTCAGTCCAGAAAACATCATAAGCCCCTCAGGTATCAATAAAATAGTAGTGCTCAGCCCAAACAACAGTGGAAATATCATTTAAGTCTCAAAGTTCAATTAAAGCAGCTGAGTTTGTAAAACAATATAATCAACAGGACTGAGTTCAAGTAGTATATCAAAGTAGTGAGGAAACAGTGATAAAAATCCACGAAGGATTCAAGTAGTCGGCATGAAGCCCAAAATATGGCAATAGGCCCAAATCATGTTGATAACAAATACATTTCAGTCAAGTACGCGGTAAAAATATTAATCGGGACGGACCAAGTCACAATCCCCAGAAGTAAACAACCCCGCGCTCGCCATTAAGCGCGTGTTTCACCTCAATACAGCACTACGTTGTGCAAATCCGGGGTTTCAAACCCTCAAGATATCATTTACTATCATTACTCACCTCAAGCTGGCCAAATTCCTAGCTCGCTATGCCCTTGCCTCGCAAATCGACCTCCTCGCACGTCAAATCCGATCAAAACCACAACGAATACGTTACCATAGGCTAAGGGAACATAACCCAATCGAAAAGACTCGAAAAATATCGAAATTCACAAAATTTGCAAAACCCGAGCCTCGGGCCCACTTCTCGAAAATCAAAAAATTTAACATCATCGGATTCCTTATCTCGCCACGAGTCTATACATACCAAAAGCTCCCAAATCCGAGCCCAAATGACCCATCAAATCCCACTTTGAAATATCAAATTCCAAGCCCTAGCTTTTCCCCCTTTTTGATGAATTTTCATAAATTTCTAGGTTAATTCTACCATTAAATCATGTATTTAGGTCATAGAACTCACCTCCAATCACACCTAGTCGAAATCACCTTCAATTCCCTTCCAAAAGCTCTCAAGGTTGCTCAAAAATGGTGGAAATAAGACTTGGTTCGCGGATGAAATATTTAATAAAACCCTTCTGTCCAGACTTCTTTTCCTCTATGCGAACGCGAGGGTCCTCTCGCGTTCGCGATGAACAAAATCTGCTACTGCCAAAAATACCCTTTGCGAACGCGGTTACACTCACGCGAACGCGAAGGTCTGAACCCCTAAGCCTACGCGAACGCGTACTGCTCCACGCGGACGCGAAGGGCAACAGCCCTGGGACCCAACTCNAATATCCTGCTGCACTGACTGCTGCATTTTCTGCTACATTTTTCCAAGTTCAAACCTCCCTTTAGCCATCCGAAATCACCCCGAGGCCCCCGGGATCCCAACCAAAAGCACCAACTCATCCTAAAATATCAATCAGACTTGTTCCAAGCATAAAAACACCTCAAACAACACTAAAACCATCAATTCTCACCGAATTCAAGCCTAAGTTCTTCAAAAACTTCCGAAACACGCATTTGATCAAAAACCCAATCAAATCACCTCTGAATGACCTGAAATTTTGCACACACATCCCAAATCACCTAACGAAGCTACAGAAACTCTCGAAATTCCATTCCGACCCTCGGATCAAAATCTCACCTATCAACCGGAATTCGCCAAAATACTAACTTCGCCAATTCAAGCCTAATTCTACACCGGACCTTCAAAACCAATTCCGATCACGCTCCTAAGTCACAAATCATCCCCCGAAGCTAACCGAATCACCGAAAATCACATCCGAGCCCTCTAACTCATAAGTCAACATCCGGTTGACTTTTCCAAAACAAACCTTCCTTAAAGAGACTAAGTGTCTCATTTCCTTCCAAAACCAATCCAATTCGACACATTCACCCAAGACTCTTATAATGAAACATAAGGAAGCAGAAAATGAGGAAAACGGGGCGATAACTCACGTGACGACGGGTCGGGTCGTCACATCCTCCCCAACTAAAACAAACACTCGTCCTCGAGCGGGTCAAGAAAAATACTTGGAGCCTCAAACAGGTGAGGATATCTGCTCCGCATCTCCTGCTCGATCTCCCAAGTAGCCTCCTGCACGGGCCGACCTCCCCATTGCACTTTCACTGAAGCAACATCCTTTGACCTCAACTTCCAAACCTGACGATCCAAAATGGCTGCTGGCTCTACATCATAAGTCAAATCATCATCCAACTGAACCGTGTTGAAGTCCAATACATGGGACGGGTCTCCAATATACTTCCGGAGCATAGAAACATGAAAAACTAGATGCACGCCCGACAAGATGGGTGGCAAGGCAAGCTCATAAGCCACCTCCCCAATCCTCCTAAGTACCTCAAAAGGCCCAATGAACTGCGGACTCAACTTCCCTTTCTTTCCAAACCGCATAACACCCTTCATGGGCGAAACCTTCAGCAAGACCTTCTCACCAACCATGTAAGACACATCTCGAACCTTCCGGTCCGCATAACTCTTCTGGCGCGACTGAGCTGTACGAAGTCTTTCCTGAATCAGCTTCACCTTCTCCAAGGCATCCTGAACCAACTCTGTCCCCAATAGCCTAGCCTCGCCGGGCTCGAACCAACCAACTGGAGATCTACACCGCCTCCCATACAACGCCTCATACGGAGCCATCTGAATGCTCGATTGATAACTGTTGTTGTAGGCAAACTCTGCAAGCGGCAAAAAATCATCCCAAGAACCCCCAAAATCAATAACACAGGCACGCAACTTGTCCTCCAATATCTGAATGGTACGCTCGGACTGTCCGTCCGTCTGAAGATGAAATGTTGTGCTCAACTCCACCTGAGTACCTAACTCTCTCTGCACGGCTCTCCAAAACTGCGAAGTAAACTGAGTACCTCTATCTGAGATGATAGAAATAGGAACACCGTGCAACCGAACAATCTCCCGGATATAAATCCCTGCCAGCCGCTCTGAAGAATAGGTAGTACACACTGGAATGAAGTGCGCGGACTTGGTCAACCGATCAACCATCACCCAAATAGCATCAAATTTCCTCAAAGTTCGAGGAAGTCCAACAACAAAGTCCATAGTAATCCTCTCCCACTTCCGCTAGGGAATATCCATCTGTTGAAGCAACCCACCAGGTCGCTGATGCTCATATTTCACTTGTTGACAATTGAGACACCGAGCCACAAATCCCACAATATCTTTCTTCATTCTTCTCCACCAGTAGTGCTGCCTCAAATCCTGATACATCTTCACGGCATCTGGATGAATGTAATATCGCGAGCTATGGGCCTCCTCCAATGTCAACTCCCGAAGCCCATCCACATTGGGCACACAAATCCGGATCATCATACTGGCGCTCTCTGATGCGATCATATAAGGAAGACCGAGAAACCACACAAGCCAACACCCAACTAGGCTCCGAAATATCTAGTCTCACCAACCGATTGGCCAAGGCCTGAACATCAACTGCAAAGGGCCTCTCCCCAACTGGAATGTACACCAAACTCCCCATACTAACTGCCTTTCGGCTCAAAGCATCGGCCACTACATTGGCCTTCCCCGGGTGATACAGAATGGTAATATCATAATCCTTAAGTAACTCTAGCCACCTCCGCTGCCTCAAATTAAGATCCTTTTGCTTGAACAAGTGCCGAAGACTGCGATGATCAGTGAATACCTCACAGGATGCGCCATACAAGTAGTGCCTCCAAATCTTCAAAGCATGAACTATAGCAGCCAACTCCAAATCATGTACAGGGTAGTTCTTCTCGTGGGGCTTCAACTGACGAGAAACATAAGCAATAACTCTACCCTCCTGCATCAATACACATCCAATCCCAACTCTCGAAGCATCACAATATATGGTATAAGAACCTGAAGCTGATGGCAAAACCAATACTGGAGCTGAGGTCAAAGCTGTCTTGAGCTTCTGAAAGCTCTCCTCGCACTCGTCCGACCATACAAATGGAGCCCCCTTCTGAGTCAACTTGGTCAAGGGCGATGCAATAGAGGAAAATCCCTGAACAAACCGGTGATAATACCCTGCAAAACCAAGGAAACTACGAATCTCTATGGCTGAGGTCGGTCTAGGCCAACTCTGCACTGCCTCTATCTTCTTCGAGTCGACCTGAATACCCTCGATGGACACCACGTGCCCCAAGAAAGCCACTGAACTGAGCCAAAACTCACACTTGGAGAACTTTGCATAAAGCTTCTCCTCCCTCAATCTCTGCAATACAACTCGCAAATGCTGCGCGTGCTCCTCCTGACTACGCGAGTACACCAGGATATCATCAATAAAAACAATAACGAACGAATCCAGATAAGGCCGAAATACACTGTTCATCAAATACATGAACGCTGCTGGGGCATTGGTCAGCCCAAAAGATATAACAAGAAACTCATAGTGCCCATATCTAGTCCTGAAAGCAGTCTTCATAATATCTGAATCCCTGATCTTCAACTGGTGATAGCCCGAACGGAGATCAATCTTGGAGAACACCCTCGCTCCCTGAAGCTGGTCAAATAAATCATCAATGCGAGGTAGAGGATTCTTGTTCTTCACTGTTACTTTGTTCAAATGCTTGTAGTCAATACACATTCTCATGGTGCCATCCTTCTTCTTCACAAATAGAACCGGTGCACCCCACGGTGACACACTAGGCCGAATGAACCCTTTATCTAGGAGTTCCTGAAGCTGTTCCTTCAATTCTTTCAACTCCGCTGGTGCCATACGATATTGCGGAATGGAAATAGGCTGAGTGCCCGACACCAGGTCAATACCAAAATCGATATCCCTGTCCGGTGGCATACCCAACAGGTCTGCAGGAAATACAGTGGGAAACTCCCTCACAACTGGGACAGAATCAATGCTAGGAGTCTCGGCTCCAACATCCCTCACGAACGCCAAATATGAAAGGCAACCCTTCCTAACCATACGCTGGGCCTTTAGGAATGAAATCACCCTGCTAGGAACATAGTCAGTCACACCACGCCACTCGATCCTCGGAACACCCGGTATAGCCAAGGTGACTGTCTTAGCATGACAATCTAGAATAGCATGACACGGAGATAGCTAGTCCATGCCCAAAATAACATCAAAATCCACCATGCTCAGTAGCAGTAGATCAACTCGGGTCTCCAGACCCCCAATAGTCACCAAACACGACCGATATACATGGTCTACAACAATGGTATCGCCCACCGGGGTAGATACATGAAAAGGTAAAGCAAGACACCCTCGGGACGCACCCAAATGATGAGCAAAATATGAGGACACATAAGAATAGGTGGAACCGGGATCAAATAAGACTGGGGCATCTCTGTGGCAGATTGAAATAATACCTGTAATGACAGCATCCGAAGCAATGGCATCTGTCCTGCCCTGAAGAGCATAAAAGCAAGCCTGACCACCGCCCGATCGACCTCCACCCCTGGGGCGACCCCTGGTTGCCTGACCCTCATCCCTAGCTGGCGGGGCGGGTGCTGAAGAAACTAGACCAGAAGATAAGGGCTGACCCCTCTGCTGAGATGAGCTAGAAGCACGACGAGGACACTACCTCCATATATGCCCAAACTCTCCACACTCATAGCAGCTCCCAGGTGCTGGAGACTGGGACTGAAGGGAACCCCTCGCGCCGGAGTGACTAGCTGATGCACTCGGCCTGGATGAACCCTGAGCAGACGGGGCACGAGATGAACTCTGTGCTGGAAGAGCGCTAAGCGAAGGCTGACCCTGCTGAGAACCATGATAACCACGACCTGAAGATGCACCACGATACTCGGGATGAGCCGACTGAGCGGGCCTGAAAGAACGACCCCTACCATGCTGGAACTGGCCCCTCGAAGGAGCGCTACTGAAATTGCCAGAACCTCGAGGCCTCTTGGCCTCCCTCTCCTCTCGATCCTGACGGCGAACCGCCTCAATCTCTCGAGCTATATCAACCACCTCCTCGAATGAAGCACCCAATACTCTCTCTCTAGTCATAAGAACACGGAGATGGTAGTTAAGGCCATCAACAATCCTCCTGATCCGCTCACAATCCGACGGAACCATCCAGACGGCATGACGAGCCAACTCTGAAAACCTCATCTCATACTGAGACACAGTCATATCTCCCTGCCGTAGCCACTCAAACTGCCTGCGCAGCTCCTCTCTGCGGGACTGCGGTACATACTTCTCCAAGAAGAGAGTGGAGAACTCCTGCCAAGTCAAAGGTGCTGCACCGGTCGGCCTACGCCTCTCATACGCCTCCCACCAAGTGAAGGCAGCCCCAGTAAACTGAAAAGTAGTAAAAGCCACACCACTGGACTCAAGAATCCCTGCTGTACGGAGCATCCGCTGACATCTGTCGAGAAAACCCTGGGCATCCTCGCCCTCAGCACCACTAAATGTCGGAGGCTGGAGTCTACCAAACCTCTCGAGACGACGCTGCTCGTCCTCGGGCATAACTGGAACCCTGAACTCCTGCGCGGGTGCAACTGGCTGAGCTGGAGGTACCTCTGGAGTTTGTAATCCCTGCACTACCTGATCAGGTGTGCGAGCAGCGGGGGTCTAATTGCCTCCCCCAGCCTGCGAAGTAGCTGCTGCTGTGGTGGCTAAAACGACCTGAGCCAGGCCAGTGCAAACTGTCAAAATCTGAGCTAAAGTCTCCTGAAGGCCAGGAATCACGATGGGCACAGCCGGTGCCTGAACTGGTGCTGCTGGAGCCTGATCCTGAGCTGGGGCAACTGGTGGATCAACAGGCGCTGCCCCTGCTGCTCTGCCTCTGCCACGACCACGACCGCGTCCACGGCCTCTGGTGGCCTCAGTGGGTGGTACTGGTGGTCGTCCGCCACGTCCGGTAGCTCGTGTCCTCACCATCTGTGAGAGGATAGAATAAAGAGAAATTTAGTACTCGGATCAACAAGTTCGCACGACAAGAATTTCAAGAATGTGGAATTTTCCTAAAGGTTCTGCAGCCTCCCGAGGATAAGTACAGACGTCTCCGTACCGATCCGCGAGACTCTACTAAACCAGCTCATGACTCGTGAGACCTAGTAACCTAGGCTCTGATACCAACTTGTCACGACCCAATTCCCAAACCCGGTCGTGATGGCGCCTCTCGTGAAGACAAGGCCAGCCAGAACAATGCAAACACCTCTTTTAAAGCAATTAGTTACCATTTAAAATTCTAACACATGCGTAATATAGCAAATAGTGCGGAAATAGCAATAATAACGAGGGAAACCATCCCAACACAGCCCAAACCGGGGTGTCACAAGTCATGAGCTACTACAGAGTTTGTATAAGTCTACAAAGAGTAATATCCGATACAATAGTCTGAAGAAAACATAAATGATGTAAGATAGGGGAGACAAGGGGCTGCGGACGTCAACAGCTACCTCGTAACTCCAACTCGCTGCCTGGTCTGGAAGGAATCAGTGCTCAGGTGCAGACTCTGCTATGCCTGTATCTGCACACATGGTGCAGGGAGTAATGTGAGTACTCCGACCCAGTGAGTAATAATAATAAATAATAACCGAAGGCATGAAAACACATAAGTGCACAAGGCAATTCTATATCAGGCAGTAAATCATTTAAAGCAGTAAAACAGTAAAAGTCAAATGAAATCTCCTTTTAAAACAGGTAAATCTGGTAAAACAACAAGTAAATAGTGAGTAGAAATCTGCCCCTCGGGCCCAGTATCAATCGCTCAGAACAGTATCAGCCCCTCGGGCTCAGTATCGGTCACTCAGCATAATATCAGCCCCTCGGGCTCACTCTCATATCACATGGGTACCCGCGCTCACTATGGGTGTGCAGACTCCGGAGGGGCCCCTTACGGCCCAAGCGCTATATCAACATAAGGCCTGAAAGCCTTCTCACATCACACATAAGGCCTGGAAGCCTCCTCACATCACACTCGAGGCCTGAAAGCCTCCTCACATCACACTCGAGGCCTGAAAGCCTCCTTACATATGGCCCTCGGCCTCACTCAGTCTAGAAAACATCATAAGCCCCTCAGGCATCAATAAAATAGTAGTGCTCAGCCCAAACAACAGTGGAAATATCATTTAAGTCTTAAAGTTCAATTAAAGCAGCTGAGTTTGTAAAACAGTATAATCAACAAGACTGAGTTCAAGTAGTATATATCAAAATAGTGAGGAAACAGTGATAAAAATCCACGAAGGATTCAAGTAGTCAGCATGAAGCCCAAAATATGGCAATAGGCCCAAATCATGTTGATAACAAATACATTTCAGTCAAATACGTGATAAAAATATTAATCGGGACGGACCAAGTCACAATCCGCAGTAGTAAACAACCCCGCGCTCGCCATTAAGCGCGTGTTTCACCTCAATACAGCATTACTTTGTGCAAATCCGGGGTTTCAAACCCTCAGGATATCATTTAGTATCATTACTCACCTCAAGCCGGCCAAAATCCTAGCTCGCTATGCCCTTGCCTCACAAATCGACCTCCTCGCGCGTCGAATCTGATCAAAACCACAACGAATACGTTACCATAGGCTAAGGGAACATAACCCAATCGAAAAGACTTGAAAAATATCGAAATTCACGAAATTTGCAAAACCCGAGCCCCGGGCACACTTCTCGAAAATCAAAAAATTTAACATCATCGGATTCCTTATCTCGCCACGAGTCTAAACATACCAAAAACTCCCAAATCCGAGCCCAAATGACCCATCAAATCCCACTTTGAAATATCAAATTCCAAGCCCTAGCTTTTCCCCATTTTTGATGAATTTTCATAAATTTCTAGGTTAATTCTACCATTAAATCATGTATTTAGGTCATAGAACTCACCTCCAATCACACCCAGTCGAAATCACCTTCAATTCCCGTCCAAAAGCTCTCAAGGTTGCTCAAAAATGGTGGAAATAAGACTTGGTTCGCGGATGAAATATTTAATAAAACCCTTCTGTCCAGACTTCTTTTCCTCTATGCGAACGCGAGGGTCCTCTCGCGTTCGCGATGAACAAAATCTGCTACTGCCAAAAATACCCTTCGCGAACGCGGTTACACTCACGCGAACGCGAAGGTCTGAACCCCTAAGCCTACGCGAACGCGTACTGCTCCACGCGGACGCGAAGGGCAACAGCCCTGGGACCCAACTCCTTATACGCGAACGCGTATGCCTTCACGCGAACGCGATGACTCAACACCTAACCCTTTCGCGATCGCGAGGCCCCAGACGCGAACGCGAAGGTCAAAATCCTGGTCCTGCAATTTCCTTTTACGCGTTCGCGACTAACCAACGCGAACGTGAAGACCAATTCTTCTGCAACAGCTGATCTGAAGTTTCTGCAATATTTTCCAAGTTTAAATCTTCCCGTTAGCCATCCGAAATTACCCCAAGGCCCCCGGGACCTCAACCAAAAGCACTAACACATCCTAAAACATCATTCAAACTTTCTCCAATCATCAAAACACATCAAACAACACTAAAATCATCAATTCTCACCGAATTCAAGCCTAAGTTCTTCAAAAACTTCCGAAACACGCATTTGATCAAAAACCCAACCAAATCACCTCTGAATGACCTGAAATTTTGCACACACATCCCAAATCACATAACGAAGCTACAATAACTCTCGGAATTCCATTCCGACCCTCGGATCAAAATCTCACCTATCAACCAGAATTCGCCAAAATACTAACTTTGCCAATTCAAGCCTAATTCTACACCGGACCTCCAATACCAATTCCGATCACGCTCCTAAATCACAAATCATCCCCCGAAGCTAACCGAATCACCGAAAATCACATCCGAGCCCTCTAACTTATAATTCAACATCCGATTGACTTTTCCAAAACAAACCTTCCTTAAAGAGACTAAGTGTCTCATTTCCTTCCAAAACCAATCCAATTCGACACATTCACCCAAGACTCTTATAATGAAACATAAGGAAGCAGAAAATGAGGAAAACGGGGCGGTAACTCACGTGACGATGGGTCGGGTCGTCACAATAACAATGATAACACTCAAGGAAACCAAGAAAATCAAACAAATCAACAACTTCAGGGAGATCTGCAGGATAATAAAGCATTAGTTCCTTCTCCACAAGGTTCTCCACGACGGTCTCGTGAAGGCACTCCTGAGGGATCTCATACAGATGGACAAACTCAATTCGAAAATGTGGAGGCTATGGATGAAGCTTTACAAAAACTTATCGCCACACAAGTCAATAAATCTCTTCAAGCTTTTGTTAGTCAATTACATGCTGCACCACCTACACCCACACCAAATAACAACACTCTAGAGAACCCTCGTTCCGGACTCGTTAATTCAGGTAGTGGGGGAACCCCCAGCGAATCACATGAGGGAGAACCAGGTAATTCTAATTTACAGAATTTAGTACTAACATTGCAGAAACAGCTCAAGGAGCAAAGTGAACGCTTAGAGCAGATACCTGGGGTGCCGCCCGTGATCAAAGGGGTAGATATGGATAAGTATTCTCAACAACCTTGGAAGCCAAGTGCTGCTCCTCTCCCAATTCCAAAGAAGTTCAAAATGCCTGATATACCAAAGTACGATGGAACAACAGACCCACGAGACCACGTTACTGCATTCACAACAGGCGTAAAGGGCAACGGCCTGACTAAGCAGGAGATTGAATCAATCTTAGTCAAAAAATTCGGTGAAATGCTCACTAAAGGAGCGTTAACATGGTATTCTCTTTTACCCGAAAATTCTATAAATTCTTTTGCTGAGCTTGCAGATTCTTTTATCAAAGCACACTCGGGAGCTCAAAAAGTTGAAAAAAGAATGGAAGATATCTTCAAGATCAAGCAAGGAGACTCAGAATTGCTTAGAGAATTCGTGGACAGATTTCAACGTGAAAGAATGACATTGCCACGTGTACCTGACAACTGGGCAGCCATAGCCTTCACAAGCAACTTGAATGAGAACAGTTCAGAAGCTACGAGGCGACTAAAGGAAAGCCTCCGAGAATTTCCGGCAACGACGTGGAATGACGTCTGTAACAGATACAGTACAAAGATGAGGATTGAAGAAGATATTATTTTACGACATAAAAAAGAAGAAAAAGTCAGCTCAAGACGTGCAGAAAATGAAAAAAGATCCGGTAAAAACAGGTACGATCCATACATAGGACCTGCGGGGAGAGACTCACGATTAAAGCAGGATAATCAGAGGTACGATCACAGATCAAGGAATAAAGAATCAGGCTCGCCTTCCAGATTTGGGAATGATCGAAACACACGCGAGCCACGAGATGATGATAGGGGTCTGAAGGCAAGGTTTGGTGGTTATAATTTCAACGTAAGCACTTCTGAACTCGTAGCTATTTTAAGAAGCATGGGAGATAAGGTACGGTGGCCAAAAGAAATGCGATCGAATACAAATAGACGAAACCCTGATCATTGGTGCGAATTTCATAACGATCACGGGCATAAAACAGCAGATTGCAGGTTTTTGCAAGGTGAAGTTGATCATTTGCTAAAACAGGGGTATCTCACTGATTTATTCAGTGAGAAAGGTAAACAAGCATACATGAAGAACAAGCAGGAGCCTCCAAAGGCACCTTCACCCAAAAGAACTGTCAATGTTATAAGTGGGGGTGAAGATATCAATGGCGTGTCATATACTACAGCAAATAAGATTTCCAAAGTAACAATTACTCACGGGAAGCGGCTGCGGCATATATTGGAGGAAGAAAATATTACATTCAATGATGCAGATGCCGAGGGTCTATTAACTCCACATAACGGTGCACTGGTAGTATCTTTACTTGTACATGACACTAACATGAAATGAGTTTTGATTGATCCAGGTAGTTCTGTGAACATTATTTTGATACGAGTATTACGTGAGATGCAAGCTGAAGAAAAAGTAATACCAAAGGCACATACTCTATCCGGGTTTGATAATTCCAGCGTCGTTACAAAAGGAGAGGTAACGCTCACCTCATTTGCTGAAGGAGTCGTTAAAGACACAAAGTTCCAGGTATAAGACATGGAGATGGCTTACAATATGATTCTTGGGAGACCATGGATCCACGAGATGGACGCTGTTCCTTCAACTTTGCATCAAGTCATTAAATTTCCAGCGCCATGGGGAATATGTCAAATCAGGGGAGGTCAACAGACATCCAGGAACATCAACTCCGTGGTAGACTCAAGCACGAAGGGTGAAAAAAAATAGCAATTACAGAATTCAGTTGAGGATAACATAACGTCAACCTCAACTGAACAAGAGCAAAAAGATGTAGATTCAAGGCCCGATTCCATTCAAGAACCAGAGGAAAATGAAAACATCAAAACGACGATAGAAGAGCTGGAGGCTGTGGTTTTGTTTATACACTGGCCAAAGAGAAAAGTGTATATAGGAGCTAATCTTAGCCCGGAGGTGAAGCGTAAGTTAATTGAATTTCTAAAAGCTAACGCTGACTGTTTTGCTTGGTCCCATACTGACATGACAGGGATACCACCGGAGGTGATGACTCATAAACTAAATGAAGATCCTTCATATCCTCCAGTCAAGCAAAAGAAAAGAAAGCAAGGAACTTTCAAGAATCAGGTGATTCAAGAAGAAGTCCAAAAATTGCTAAAAATTGGCTCTATTCGTGAGGTAAAGTATCCTAACTGGTTAGCCAACACTGTTGTAGTTCCAAAAAAGAACGGTAACTGGCGGGTTTGTGTAGATTACACAGATCTTAATAAAGCCTGCCCTAAAGATTCTTTTCCACTGCCACACATAGATCAATTGATTGATGCAACTGCAGGTCATGAACTATTAAGTTTTTTAGATGCATATTCAGGGTATAATCAGATTAAAATGGATCTAGGAGATGAAGAAAAAACTTCCTTCATAACAGATAGGGGGACTTACTGTTATAAAGTAATGCCCTTTGGTCTAAAGAATGCAGGAGCAACGTATCAGAGGTTAGTTACCAAAATATTTCAAGAGCATTTGGGAAAAACTATGGAGGTATATATAGATGATATGCTTGTTAAAACTTAGCATTCAGGAGATCATATATCGCATCTATCTGAAACTTTTAAAATTTTGCGGAAATTTAATATAAAGTTAAATCCCGAAAAATGTGCATTTGGTGTTGCATAAGGTAAGTTCTTAGGTTTTCTTGTTTCAAACCGTGGTATTGAGGTAAATCCTGCACAGATTAAGGCCATTGAAGAAATCCCTGATATACTCTCGAGCAAGAAAGAGGTTCAAAGATTAACAGGGAGGATTGCAGCTTTGGGAAGATTTATTTCTAAATCATCAGAGAAGTGTTTTCAGTTCTTCTCAGCTCTTAAGAAGCAGGATCATTTTGAATGGAACGAAGAGTGTCATCGAGCACTCAGGAATTTGAAAGTGTACTTATCAAATCCACCGTTACTAGCAAAACCAAAGGCTGGGGAAAGATTGCTCATTTACCTTGCTGTTTCAGAAGTAGCGGTAAGTGCGGTTTTGGTTCGAAAAGAACAAGGTAAACAATCCCCTATCTATTATGTTAGTAAATCTTTGTTAGATGCGGAAATGCGGTATCCTCAATTGGAAATGCTTGCACTCGCATTAATCATGGCATCTAGGAAATTAAGGCCTTACTTTCATCCTATTGCTGTAGTAACCGCCTATCCTTTACGTAATATATTGCATAAGCATGGATTATCAGGTAGGTTAGCTAAGTGGGCAATAGAGTTAAGTGAATACGAAATCACGTACCAACCTAGAATTACTATAAAATCACAAGTGTTAGCTGATTTCGTGGCTGATTTTAGCCACGACATGCAATTAGAAGCACAAAAAGAATTACAGGTGCTCAATGGAGCTAATCCAGGAACTTGGAGTTTATTAGCTGATGGTTCATCTAATGTAAATGGAGCAGGTTTAGGGATTATTTTGGTACCACCTACGGGTGAAACCATTCGATAGGCTATCAAATGTCATTCAATAACTAACAATGAGGCAGAGTATGAGGCTGTGATTGCAGGTTTTGAATTGGCACGAGAACTTGGCATAAATCAGATTATAATCAAGAGCGATTCACAACTCGTGGTTAATCAAATGCTGGGGACTTATACATCCAGGGAAGCAAGGATGCAGCAATATTTAGAAAAGGTGCGGGAGTTAATAAAGCAATTTCAAACCTGGAAAGTTACACAAATACCAAGGGATGAAAATCTTGAAGCAGACGCTTTAGCTAATCTCGCATCTGCGGCTCACGTGGCAAGCGATGCAAATACCTCAGTTATTCATTTATTTCATTCAGTTCTCGACCCTGACAAGAATGAGGTAAATTTTTATAATTTAACTTGGGATTGGAGGAACGAGATTGTAGCTTTTTTGCAGTATGGAACCGTCCCTGACGACAAGAAAAAAGCCCATGCACTTCGCAAAAAGGCTGCTCGCTACTGTTTAAATCAAGGCAACCTATATCGTAAAATGTTCTGTGGCCCCTTAGCTAGATGCCTCGGTCCTTCTCAAACAGAGTACGTAATGAGGGAAATACATGAGGGGCATTGTGGAAATCACGCTGGAAGAATATCATTGGTAAGAACCTTAATCAGGCCAGGTTACTATTGGCCAAAAATGGAAGAAGAAGTGAAAAGTTTCGTGGCCAAATGTGATAAATGTTAAAGGTACGGTAACAACATGCATAGACCCGCAGAATTATTACATCCGGTCATCGCACCATGGCCATTCATGAAATGGGGAATGAATATCGTGGGTCCATTACCACAAGCAAAAGGACAAGTAAAATTTCTGCTCGTACTTAGTGATTATTTTACTAAATGGGTAGAGGCAGGAGCCTTCAAACAGGTACGAGAAAAGGAAGTCAAAGATTTTATTTGGCGAAACATCATATGCCGATTTGGCGTACCAAAGGAGATCGTATGTGACAATAGTCCTCAATTTATTGGAGCTCAAGTCACATAATTTTTTCAAAGTTGGCAAATTAAAAGGATTACGTCCACACCTTATCATCCCGTAGGTAATGGGCAAGCAGAATCAACAAACAAGGTTATTGTCAATAATTTAAAGAAGCGTTTGGAAGAAGCAAAAGGAAATTGGCCAGAGGTGCTACCTGGTGTTTTATGGGCATATCGCACCACAGTAAAAACGAGTACGGGAGAAACACCCTTTTCATTGGTTTATAGAGAAAAAGCTTTAATTCCAGTTGAGATAGGAGAACCAAGCACACGATTCATGCAAGCGACACAAGAATCTAATGACGAAGAGATGCGGGTAAATTTGGATCTACTGGAAGGCAGGAGATAAGTTGCATTTGTCACGACCCAAATCCACTAAGGGTTGTGGTGGCGCCGGACATTGCTGTCAGGAAAGCCAATCAAACTACTTAATCAAGTTCTCATTTAAATATTTCCGAAAACACTTCTTTTATACATTTAAAACAATCATAGTAAGTTCCTCCGAATAAATAATGAAACATTTAACAACCTTTAAAATTTATGAATAAACCCAAATACATCCCAGAACGCGGTGTCACAAGTACATGAGCAATTTCTAAGAAACAATATAATACAACATCCGTCCGGCATAGAGTGGACGGAAAGTAAATACCATATACTAGAAGGGACTATACTAGTTGCGGGCCGCCTCGAATAATGCAGCTCACCTAGTCCCCGAATCATCCGTGCTGCTATGCTCAGTAGGCCACTAGGGTTACATATACTTGTGCAACAAAAATGCACAGAAGTGTAGTATGAGTACGAAAACAACGTGTACTCAATGAGTATCCCGTCTAATCTCGAAGAAGTAGGTATAAGATGGTCGACTTCGACTCTTACTAATGGTCCAATAATGATGTCAATAATTCATTAAATCGTGGACTCTAATAAACATGATTTTTAATCCAATAGGAGGAAACAAGTAAACAATTATTTCTTTTATAGGGAGTTTTCCCAAAATTCCTTTTTATTATTTATCCAAATATTCTCAAACCATGAAGAGGCAATAACAACTTCAATAAGTTCAAGGCAGCAATACAAGCATGCGCAAATAACACCGTGGAACGTACGGCCTGCTCCAACAGAAAATAAACTGTGCATTGCCGAGGGTCGAACGACGCGAACCATAGATGCATTTATTACCCCGCTCGCGAACTATCCATGCGACACGGTCAACATAAGATAAAAATGACCCTGCTCGCGAACCATACATGCGACGCAGGTACACATAGAAATACATGCTTAGATAGCCAAATAAGAATTTATTGGGGAATATTTATTCAAATAAAAGCCACTTTCTCTTTTAACAATTTAAGAAAATGATGTTTAATCCTTTTAGAAGTTCATCTACTAATTCAATGTGATTTAAGCAATTCGAGCTGTCAATAAGGTTACAGATATTCCAAATATAGCATGCTTTGGGTCCTAAACGACCCGGACAATCCCCACAAATAGGAGCACATAACCAATTAACTCACCTATGGGGACAATTCCCTCTTACAAGGTTAGAAAGGAGACTCACCTCGGTCTGAAGATCCATAACCGGCATTCCACGTTCTTCCGAAGACTCAAATTGATGCACAACGCTCCAACACTAGCCAATGATTATGCAAATCCATTAATACACGATAAACTTCTCATATTAATCCAATTTATAACAATTCCTAACCCCGATCGAAAAGTTGACAAAACGCCCTCGGGCCCACGTGCCCGGAATCCAAAATTTTTCGAAGATAAAGTCTATCCATGAACTCACGAACTCAATTATATGATTTTCTCTTAATTCCATCCCCAAAATCGTGGTTAAATTCCAAGAATGCTAGTTTTCTAGGTTTTCCCTCAAACCCCAAGCTTTTCTACAAATTTCATGCTCAAATCCATACATAATTGATGTATTTAACTCAAAATAGGTGGGATTAGCTTACCTTATCGTTGATGATGAAAATCCTCTCTTGAATCTCTCCAAAATCGCCCATGCCAAATAAAAAATGGGAGAAGAATGGCTAAATCCCGAATTTAAAACAACTCTCTGCCTCCAGCTATTTTCGCACCTGCGGCCTCCAGACCGCTTCTGCGGTTCCGCCGGTGCGGTTCCAACACCGCATCTGCGGTCCTCACCATGCTGACACTCTTCCGCTTCTGCGACTCCACCATCGCAGGTGCGGTCCCGCATCTGCGGCAAAACGACCGCATCTGCGGTCCCAGCTCTCCTTCACCAATCCCGCATCTGCGGCTTCTCCACCGCAGGTGCGGTCCCGCATATGCGGAAATATGACCGCATCTGCGGTCCCTTCTCCTCTAGCCCAAAACCGCATCTGCGGCTCCTTTGGCCGCTTCTGCGGCTCTGCACCTGTGGCCCTATTCTCGAAGGTGCGGTTATGACAGCAACCAGCCAGTTTAGCCTTCCAAGAATTCCATTTTCGATCCGTTAACCACCCGGAATCTACCCGAGGCCCCCAGGACCCCAACCAATCATACCAACCAGTCCCAAAATACGTTACGGACTTGCTCGAGGCCTCAGATCATATCAAACAACGTTAAAACCACGAATCGACCTCCAATCCAAGCTTTATGAACTTTAGAATTTCAAACTTCTACTTTCGATGTTTAAACCTATCAAATCACGTCCGATTGACCCCAAATTTTGCACACAAGTCACATTTGACATTAAGGACCTACTCTAACTTCCGGAATCAGATTCCGACCCCGATATCAAAAAGTCCACTTCCGGTCAAACTTCTCAAAAACCTTCAATTTTCTATCTTTAGCCAAATTACTCCAAAATGACCTACGGACCTTCGTATTCACTTCCGATCGCGCTCCCAACTCCAGAATCACCATACAGAGCAATTCCCAGACTCGGAATCCCAAACGAACATCGATATCTCTGAAATGCACTTCAAGCCAAACTTATGAAATTTTTTCCAAAATGCTAACTTCCACAATAGGCGCCAAGACGCTCCCGGGTTATCCAAAACCCGAACCGGGCATACGCTCAAGTCCGAAATCATCATGCAAACCTGCTGGAACCTTCAGATCCCGATTCCGAGGTCGTTTACTCAAAAATCCAATCCTAATTAATTCTTTCAACTTTAAGCTTCCGAAATGAGAATTCTCTTTCCAAATCAACTCCGAACTTCCCGGAATTTAATTCTGACCACGCGTACAAGTCATAATACCTGAAATGAAGCTGCTCATGGCCTCAGACTGCTGAACGACGCGCTAGGGCTCAAAATTACCGGTCGGGTCGTTACATTCTCTCCCACTTAAACAAACGTTCGTCCTCGAACGTGCTGTGAACTACACTAGAGTAGTCTGAAATCACTGTTTAACACCTCATGCACCTTCCCGTGCTACCGCAACTCAGTTGATCACATTAGCTCGATCAATTCTGAATATATCTCTTTTTATTCAAGCAAATAAGCCTTAGAGCCCAATTCCAACATCCGGAATTCTCTGCCAGGCTTGTTCCAACATACGCTCACCGTATCAATAACTACACGCAGCACCGAAACATGACTGCATACCTTAGCTGAATTCACAACTTGCACCACTTTACTCACAGGGCCACAATAACATTCTCCGTTCAAATGAATCGAAATTCCATGACTCTGATGCTCACAACGCACCTCATGATATGCATAGCTCTTACTCTAACTCTTACAATACCACCACGACGGAAGATAGGCGTAGAATTTCATGACCAATTGCTGAATCAGCAAATCATTGGGTCTTTACTCCTGACAAGAACCCTCACCTCATTCTGAACCGAATAATGGTCTTAGTTCCTTAATGTACTTCATATACTCAGATTACACTGATTTCGAATTTAATGATCTCGTCTCACCCAGTATGAACTGCTCAGGCAATAAGCCACCCCGACATGACCAAAAGTCCCATATGATGCTACAATGTGACAATAGGCTACCATATCGAACGCGATAAAAAGGAAAGCAAACTTTGAGAAGGAGATTCAACTACACCTCTCGCGAATCATACATGCGACGTGGTCGACTTAATTAAACAAACACCCCGCTCGCGAATCATACATGCGACGCGGGCACACAGCTAATATAAGCTTTCCTCATAAAATAGGAAACAAAACACATAAAAACAGATACGGGGAACTTTACTCAGCTTCACACTATTACGGCGCGCAACCCGATCCGAACAACACAACCATGGCGGCGTGCCACCCGATCCACCCATAAAACTCGCATAAGAAGATATGCACCGAGCTAGATTGCTCATTTCAATAATATACCGAATATAGGTCACAAGCACACTAAGTGCATAATTCCATCCCTGGGGAGAAATATAGCGCCAGAAGCCACAAAACTCAAGCACTGAGGTGCGACATACAATCTGAATCTCAAGAGCCATTTTGATCATGTAACATCCTCTCTATGCGGAACCTCATCACTTAAGCCATTTCCCAAGCCGTCTCACAACTCACACGGCGTAATGTATCATTACATGAAATACCTGACAACGAGATAGCACCCTGACTACTCCTCCATAAGGAGCACATTACTGAAATTAACACGTTTGGCCTGATATAGAGCCCATATTCACATATTAAACCCATCCACTGACCTCAAGTCGACCCTGATTGTACCAAACTAGGCCAATGACCCTTCAAAGGTCCATACTAACTTCCCTTTTCTCATAACACACAAGAACAACCATCACACAGGAGTAATCCTCCACAATTCACAACTCAATAAACTGAGTGCCCTCCAGGCATATATTCTCAAATCAACGATATCATCACAAACTCCATACTTGGTTTAAGTCTTTAATCAATCCAGTGACTACCTGCCACACTTATACAATCTTCCCGCGGGTCACACTCCCATAACCTACCGTAACAAATAACTGGGTCGTACCTCCAAACCACCGGCCGCACTAACGCTGAAAAGCGATCCAGAATCATTAACCAGGATGCAAAGCCCTTTTTACCAAACACCGATCTCAGGTGACGCTGATGACAACCCAACTCACCTTAAACATCGAAACTCCTTTCCTGCTCATCCGAGCTCGTGACATCCTTGTCAACACCGAACTGCTACCTTGATCTTCACTTCAAATTCCATACCACTTACTGCACTTAACATGCCAATATGCGATAGAACTCATTTTTTTTTCATCTTAGCTTCGAAACCACTATTAGGTTGACACTTCATCATATAAAACCTTCCACTTAACTCACTCCAGGAGAACCATAGCAACACACAGGTGAATTCTCATGACCGTAGAATATGCTAATCTCTAAGTAGTGGTCTAAGCCACCATAGCCTCCGGATCGCCTACACATAACAGCCATAAACACTAGAGTATTTTCTTAATAACTTCAATCACGGCGGTCGACAAGCCTCACTACCGCCACAATTCACTTGCATAATTCGCTGAAGGAACCGATTACTGCCACCAATATGCCAATTCGACTATGGCTAATCGATCCCTCTTCTTCCAATTTGCCCTTGATTGCCATAGAAACAATGATAACCCCATTCAACACTTAACACACTCCATCCGCACTCTTCCCGAGTGACCCTGAATCACGAGACCATGCTGTCTCAAATCCCACGTACCATTTCGTACCTCCCAATTGCTACATCGCAAGTCAAAACATCATAGAACATTCTGTGCCTCTTCTCATAGGCTTCTATCAAGCTTGATTCTTAATCGTACCTATAGGCTCGAAATCATTAGGCATCACTTTATCTTTTTAATTCACTAGGACCGTTGTTGAGAGCCACCCACTCTGACTTGGCCCCGGATATAATCAATTCCATAAATCTTCTAGCACATGAATAACCCCATTGGTGAAGCACCTGGAAGAATCATCCCTTGGAACCCGCATCTTTACAAGCACAATCCTGAATCCTTCCCAAAGTCTGAACATGGGCCAATAAGGCCAACCATAGCACACCTTTAACAATTCCTTGCTCAATTTACCACTTATGTTCTTTTCCTGCAGCTGGAATAGCTCATCAATATGCTAATAACCTGAAACTTCGCAAGTAGACAACCATACAACCCAATCGTAGGCGGTGGGACTCTCCCACTTAGCTTGAAGCTACTATTACATAACTCTGAAATTCACTAGGATTCCCTATCTCTTATTGACATGACCATGCGCAATCGACCGCAAATTCCAAGAGATCTTTCTGTAAAAACCCCTCTTTATACTCTGAATCATCAACCACATTCGCACGACCGATCCCCTTTGCGGTATCACCAATAGAATACTTTGCAAAAGCTTCGCCAACCACGCGACCGCTAACCTGCTCATAGGGAATAACCCCCTTGTGGAACACACCCTCCGACATCTTCCAACGTCGCTGCACGGGGTACAATCACTGCGGCATCAATGACCCATCCTAAGTCTGAGCTCACTCTCTAGCTGCACCAGTCCCTTCACTCCTCGTGAACATCAATTAAGTGTGCGGCAACATCTTTCCAATTCAAAGTTAGGTTGTATCCTTCTTCATTTCTAGTAGCTCCTTTCCGTTATACCAAATCTCATGCCGCATAATAGCTCATACTTTAGATTAATCCGAAGGCCCAAATCACCAATCACTAGAATCCCCAAATCACTCCAAACTCTCCCACTTTGGCGAAACCCACCCCTTTAGTCGACTACTCGGCCTTTGCTTCTTATGCCGGGCCTTCTAGAAATTCTAACCACCACTTGACACTCTCCACATGTCCTTCCTCATCCTTTGCTGCTCAATTGTTGCCTTAAATGAGATCTATCTCTATGGAACTTGGAACCACATTTGCTGATAACTTTAAACATTTTCGAAGATCATGTTCCTCATACCGTCGACATTAGAAACATTGATTCAATCCTGAACTATCGCACCCTGCGATATCTGGCAGCCGCATTTTCAATATTACTTCACAATAGCTTATCCCAAGGGCGAATTGTAGAAGATCATAACACCGGCAAACTTAGTACATTCAATAGGGACCACTACATCTCATCATAGGAGAAAACTCTACCACGCTCGCAAATACCAAATCTCATTACTCCATCAATCCCCAAATCTGCACATTCTTAGTTCGATTGCCTTTCCCCTGCCGGAAGTAAAATACTGAATCTCTAGATTATGCATCGAGTAAACTTCCCTTCAAGTCATTCACTGCCCCGACACGTAGGCAGATGTCCTACCATCATATCAATACTGCGGAACAATAGTTTATAGCATCATGGCAACTTGTGCCTAGCCTTAGAGCCCTCAGAAGTACCGCTACTGGGCTGAAACAATAAAATATCCTTCTACAAAGCAACGATAATAATCCGATCAGCTATACCGGGAGAAACATCCCGTATCACATTTGTGGTACCATTACGGTTCTTCAATTCTTGATTTATAACAAGCGGTTCGCGTCGTGTAGGATTGAGTAGGGACGAATTAAAGGCATACGCCTCCAAGGATCGAATCGCACGAAAAGGAATCAAGAAGGGAAGTACTCCTAACAGTCCTGCAGCCTCCCGAGGATAAGTACAGGCGTCTCCGTACCGATCTGCGAGACTCTACTAGACTTGCTCATGACTCGTGAGACCCTAGGAACCTAGTGCGGTGATACCATGTTGTCACGACCCAAATCCACTAAGGGTCGTGGTGACGCCGGACATCGCTGCCAGGCAAGCCAATCAAACTACTTAATCAAATTTTCATTTAAATATTTCCGAAAACACTTCTTTTATACATTTAAAACAATACATAGTAAGTTCCTCCGAATAAATAATGAAACATTTAACAACCTTTAAAATTTATGAATAAACCAAAATACATCCCAGAACCCGGTGTCACAAGTACATGAGCAATATCTAAGAAATAATATAATACAACATCAGTCCGGAATACAGTGGAAAGAAAGTAAATACCATATACTAGAAGGGACTATACTAGCTGCGGGCCGCCTCGAATAATGCAGCTCACCTAGTCCCCGAATCATCCGTGCTGCTACGCTCAGTAGGCCACTAGGGTTACATATACATGTGCAACAAAAATACACAGAAGTGTAGTATGAGTACGAAAACAACGTGTACTCAATGACTATCCCGTCTAATCTCGAAGAAGTAGGGACGAGATGGTCAACTTCGACACTTACTAATGGTCCAATAATGATGTCAATAATTCATTAAATCGTGGACTCTTATAAAAATGATTTTTAATCCAATAGGAGGAAACAAGTAAACAATTATTTCTTTTATAGGGAGTTTTCCCAAAATTGCTTTTCTATCCAAATATTCTCAAACCATGAAGAGGCAATAACAACTTCAATAAGTTCAAGGCAGCAATACAAGCATGCGCAAATAACACCGTGGTACGTACGGCCCGATCCAACAGAAAATAAACTGTGCACTGCCGATGGTCGAACGGCGCGAACCATAGATGCATTTATTACCCCGCTCGCGAACTATCTATGCGACGCGATCAACATAAGAAAACAATCACCCTGCTCGCGAACCATACATGCGACGCAGGTACACATAGAAATACATGCTCAGATAGCCAATTAAGAATTTATCAGGGAATATTTATTCAAATAAAAGCCACTTTCTCTTTTAAAAATTTAAGAAAATGAAGTTTAATCCTTTTAGAAGTTCATCTACTAATTCAATGTGATTTAAGCAATTCAAGCTGCCAATAAGGTTACAGATATTCCAAATATAGCATGCTTTGGGTCCTAAACTACCCGGACAATAGCATAATAGTAGCTACGCACGGACTCTCGTCACCTCGTGCATACGTAGCCCCCACAAATAGGAGTACATAACCAATTAACTCACCTATGGGGACAATTCCCTCTTACAAGGTTAGAAAGGAGACTCACCTCGCTCCAAAGATCCATAACCGGCATTCCACGTTCTTCCGAAGACTCAAATTGATGCACAACGCTCCAACACTAGCCAATGATTATGCAAATTCATTAATATACGATAAACTTCTCATATTAATCCAATTTATAACAATTCCTAACCCCGATCGGAAAGTTGACAAAACGCCCTCGGGCCCACGTGCCCGGAATCCAAAATTTTTTGAAGATAAAGTTTACCCATGAACTCACGAACTCAAATATATGATTTTCTCTTAATTCCTTCCCAAAAATGGTTAAATTCCAAGAATGCTAGTTTTCTAGGTTTTCCCTCAAACCCCAAGCTTTTCTACAAATTTCATGCTCAAATCCATACATAATTGATGTATTTAACTCAAAATAGGTGGGATTAGCTTACCTTATCGTTGATGATGAAAATCCTCTCTTGAATCTCTCCAAAATCGCCCATGCCAAATGAAAAATGGGAGAAGAATGGCTAAATCCCGAATTTAAAACAACTCTCTGCCTCCAGCTATTTTCGCACCTGCGGCCTCCAGACCGCTTCTGCGGTTCCGCCGGTGCGGTTCCAACACCGCATCTGCGGTCCCCACCATGCTGACCCTCTTCCACTTCTGCGACTCCACCACCGCAGGTGCGGTCCCGCATCTACGGCAAAACGACCGCATCTGCGGTCCCAGCTCTACTTCACCAATCCCGCATCTGCGGCTTCTCCTCTGCAGGTGCGGTCCCGCATCTGCGGAAATATGACCGCATCTGCGGTCCCTTCTCCTCTAGCCCAAGACCGCATCTACGGCTCCTTTGGCCGCTTCTGCGGCTCCGCACCTGCGGCCCTATTCTCGCAGGTGCGGTTATGACAGCAACCAGCCAATTCAACCTTCCAAGAATTCCATTTTCGATCCGTTAACCACCCGGAATCCACCCGAGTCCCCCGGGACCCCAACCAATCATACCAACTAGTCCCAAAACACGTTACGGACTTGCTCGAGGCCTCAGATCATATCAAACAACGTTAAAACCACGAATCGATCTCCAATCCAAGCTTTATGAACTTTAGAATTTCGAACTTCTACTTTCGATGTTTAAACCTATCAAATCACGTTCGATTGACCCCAAATTTTGCACACAAGTCACATTTGACATTATGGACCTACTCCAACTTCTGGAATCGGATTCCGACCCCGATATCAAAATATCCACTTCCGGTCAAACTTCTCAAAAACTTTCAATTTTCTATCTGTAGCCAAATGACTCCAAAATGACCTATGGACCTCCGAATTCACTTCCGATCGCGCTCCCAACTCCAGAATCACCATACAGAGCTATTCCCAAACTCGGAATCCCAAAGGAACATCGATATCTCTGAAATGCACTTCAAGCCAAACTTATGAAATTTCTTCCAAAATGCTAACTTTCATAATAGGCGCCAAGACGCTCCCGGGTTATCCAAAACCCGAACCGGGCATACGCCCAAGTCCGAAATCATCATATGAACCTGCTGGAACCTTCAGATCCCGATTCCGAGGTCGTTTACTCAAAAATCCAATCCTAGTTAATTCTTTCAACTTTAAGCTTCCAAAATGAGAATTCTCTTTCCAAATCAACTCCGAACTTCCCAAATTTAATTCCGACCACGCGTACAAGTCATAATACCTGAAATGAAGCTGCTCATGGCCTCAGACTGCTGAACGACGCGCTAGGGCTCAAAATGACCGGTCGGGTCGTTACAGTATTAATAAGAGTGGCATCACAAAAACAAGTAATAGAACGATATTACAACATGAAAGCACGCCTCAGATTCTTCAAAATTGGGGACTTCGTGATTAAAAAGGTTTTTCAATCCACAAAGGCAGCCAACACGGGTAAATTGAGTCCAATTTGGGAAGGACCCTATAGAGTTCGTGATATTGCAGGCAAGGGAGCATATGAATTAGAGACAATGGATGGCAAAGTACTACCTTCACATTGGAATGCAGTTCATTTGAAGAGATATTACTTCTAAGGAATACCCACGGTCAGGTATCATCATTTTGCATTTGATTTTTTGAATTGTTAAAATTTTACTAACGATTTTAGATGATAGGCAAAAAGCTAGCCCGTACTAAATGATGAGTCACGACCTGTAAGGCACACGGAATAACCTAAAATTCCTGGCCTAGGGTTACAATTATTCTGATAGAAATTTAAACGGGTTAAGCAGTCTTCATCTATAATCGTACCTCCGAGTCGCGTATGTATTTCCTTTTCAGGAAAAGGACCAAATGAGAGAAACTATCAAGTGCTCGAGGCTTCATACTTCAACACTCAAACACTTGGGGGACTACATAATATACACAAGTATATATAAAGAAGGCAGAGAAGATTGAAGAAAAATCAAGCTTGAAAAAGTCAAGTGCAGAGTAATAAAAGTCACATGAAGTCATGAGCCAAGGCTAAAGAAAACCTTACTGTGGTTAGGGTAAAAGCTATGTACTGAAGCAGGTTGTAAAGAAAAAGCTTGCATTTATTGTTCTAAAACGGGTTATAAAGAAAAACCTCGTGTTTATTATTTTTTTCTTAAAAATCTGTTAAAAGGGAAAACAGTTACGAGAAAGTTATAGATGTAATTCAAATACATGTAAGATGTTATTCAAAACTTGTCAAGGCTCAAAATAAAAACTTGTCAATGTTATTCCAAAGAAACATGTGTGTTCCTATTTCTTTTATCGTATGCTAACACCATTATGAAGTTGAGACGTCTTCTTCATTAAGTGTCGAAATATAAAAGGGCCCTCTTTTATAAAACTCATGTTTAAATTATGAGATTAACAGAAGCATTTTCAAATAATAAAAATGCAAAATTATTCTATATGTCCTTAAGAATAAAGGCAAGAATAAAAGCAAACAGAAGTTAAAAAAATAACATAAAAAACTTCTTGAGTACTTAAGACTAAGTAAGAACTTAGTCACAAAACTATGAAATTGTTTATACAAATTTTCCCATGAAAGACTTGGGGACTTACGTTCCAAAATCAACCCTCAAATGATAACCAAGGGTTTGTTTACAAATGTCTAAAATAAACTTTCAAAAGAATCCAAGAGCCTTAAACATAGTTTTCCAAAAAGGTACCTGCAAAAAGGGAATTTAAAGCTATGTAAATTTTTTCACTAAGAAGAGAGAACTGAAGAAGGATCATCAACGGGCTCAACTTGGGCAGGATCATCAACGGTTGCGAGTTGATCTTCATTCACAGCAACAGGAACACCAAAAGACGAGGTCTCAGCTTGGCTTGCAACAAGAGGCACAATTGGGCTTAAAGAAGGTGAGACACCCGTGGCGATTTCAGCGTTCACAAGAACTTCAACAACGGGAGTTTCAGCCACGGGAGTTTCAATCACGGGAGCTTCAACCTCGGGATATGAAAAATCTTGTGTTTGTTGAGCTCGTTCAATGATTTCATTCACCTTGGCTAATTCTGATTCCAGGTTGAAGCTTTCTTGGCCCATTTCCAGTAAGGTGTCACGACGTGAATTTAAGAATGCCCAACTTACCTCAACATCAGTTTTCTCTTCAAGGATTTCATAATCCCTCTCCCAAGCAGCGACCTCATTCTTGAGTTCTTCATTCTCAGCCGAGACAGAATTATAAGAAGATTGAAGGGTGGCATGAGAACTCTCCAAAGCATGCACCTTATCAACAGAGGCTCGAAGATCCTCCTGTGTCTTAGTTACATTCTAAACCAGCTCCCCGGCATAAATTTCTTTTTGATTCAAAAGATCCTTCAACGCCCTGATCTCTTCACTAGCCTTGGATAACTGTTCAGAAAATGAAGACTCAAGGCGCTCCCTTTCCTTCTCTGCCTGACTCGATAAAGCCTTGATGAACGCCAGCTCCGAAGTTAATGCTCGTACTTGCTGTTCTAAGGTACTTCTTCTCTCTTGTAAATCCTCCATGTCGATTTGAGCGCTGTCAAACTGTTCCTTCCAGTTGTTTGCTTCTAACTGGGAATCACGTGCTACCTTCTCCAAGAGGGAGATTCTGCTCATCAGCTCGGTGCCAATAAGATTGGCCTACGTAAAAAAGAGAAGTAAGAATCCCAAAGTCAAATTTTTTTACAGAATGGAGAAAAGTAGGAAAGAAAAATACCTTTAAAGTAGCATGCACTATGTCATTCATGAGAGTCAGGTTGCTATGGCTCTCAAGCTTTGCTTTCTCGATGGGGCCAATCAAAGGCTCGAGCCAAATATCAGCTTGACTGGACTTTCTCAAGAGGCTGTTGTTAGCAGGAACCTCAATGGTTACGCTCCTCATAGCAGTACTCCTACTTGAAGAGCCCACCTCCGCATGGTGAACAATAGGTGGAGGAATTGCCAAAGGAGGAACGGTGGAAGAAGGAACAAAAGCAACAGTTGATGAAGGTAAAGAAGCAATCACAGGCACGGGAGATGAAAAGGAAGATAAGGGAAGCTCATCTAGAACAGGTCCTAAGTTTCCACTACCAAAACCACTAACAAAAAATTGATCGATAGACTCACGAGTGTCGTGAGGAGAGATATCATCATCAGGAATGATAACTGGAGTAACAACAAGCTCGGAAAGAGACAGATGAGGGGAGACTTCAGCCTCGTCATCAGAGACGATACGTCTCCGGGCTCGTGGTCTCATCACCAGGGAACCCTTATCTTCTTCCTCTGAATCTTCTTCCTCAGTAGCTTTTCTTTTTGAAGAACCCAAGAATATATCTTGGGCTGAAGAGGTACGAGTACTCAAAGAGTCACGAGAAACTATGATTGCCTCTGCGGTGACTCCTCGAATAGCAAATCTTGATAAAAAGAAGGATAAAAGTTAGAACAAAGAAAACATTTATATACAGACAAGGTAAAATAGAAACTCTTACCATGAGTTTTTACTTTCGAACCGTAACGGTTGGAAAGGTTTTTCCACGACCTACCCTCCATTGGAGCGGTCTTCAATAATTTTCCTACCCAACCACGGAAGTTGAGAACAGTCTCCACAACACCCATGGTTGCTGAGAAAAGAAAAAGAAGCGACATTAGAAAAGTTGATAAAGCTTGAAAGGAAAAGGCACGAGGAAGATTTAACACTTACGTGCAAAGTTCCACTTCTCAGGGAAGGGAACGTTATTTTCACCCACCAAACCAGCAGTGGGGGCAGCAACAAATCGAGCATACCAGCCACGGTCTTTATCATCCTCGGGGCTCACTAAAACCCTCTTGCTCCTGGCTGCTAGGGAAAACACGCCGTTGCGAAAAAGCCTAGGGGAATAGAGATGAATTAGGTGGGAAAAAGTAAATTCAACATCCGCCAGGTTAGTGAGGTGCCTCAAGCAGGCGACAGCCCTCCAAACAATCGGACCAATTTGACCCAAACACACATTGAAAAAACGGCAAAAGTCTAGAATGACCGGGTCAATGGCCGGTTTAAACCCTAGAGTGAAAGGGTATGTGTAAACAAAAGAGAATCCGATTAAGTAAGAAGTGATCCTTTGATTTGGGTTAGGAATGATAATTGGAAAATCGTCACTCCAGTAACAATCCTTACGAATTATGGGAGTTAAAATATCTGTGATTTGAGTGGGGAAATCGTCAGCACAATCTAAAGAGACAACTTGGGTCCTAAGAGATTCTCTATCATGGTGAAAAGAAATTTCTGTTGGGACTATTTCTTCAACTAGAGGCTCACGAAGGGGCTCAGAGGATTCTTTATTCCTAGAAGAAGATCTCTGAGAAAGGGAACCTCTAGTCCTAGAAGAGGGACCCAAGCTAGAAAAAGGAGTGGATGTGCTACCACCACGAGCAGACCCCAAGCTACGGAGTCAACCCCTCTTCTATGCCTAATAAGAGCATTGGGGAAGTTATCTAAAATAGGGGTTCTCCTAGGGTTAGGGTTTGGTGAAGCCATAACAAAGAAGATTGAAGTAGAGGAGAAGAGAATAAGAGGTTTCTGAGAAAGGGAACCTCTAGTCCTAGAAGAGGGACCCGAGCTAGAAGAAGGAGTGGATGTGCTACCACCACGAGCAGACCCCAAGCTACGGAGTCTACCCCCTCTTCTATGCCTAATAGGAGTATTAGGGAAGTTATCTAAAATGGGGGTTCTCCTACGGTTAGGGTTTGGTGAAGCCATGACAAAGAAGATTGAAGTAGAGCAGAAGAGAATAAGAGGTTTTTGAAGAATTAAAGTGTTTGACACGCTTTATGTGGTAAAAGACAAGTAAAGAAGGAATGAATCTGGTTATAAAAAAACGTGCAGATACAGCATTTAATGGGTATTAAATGCTGAGTCCGTTAAGGAATATGTATATTCAATGTAATGATTATGTAACGTAGCATTCAATGTCTTTAATTATTCATGATAGCCTCATTATGATTTGGGCATAATGTATATTCTCAAAGGTACCTATAAAAAGGAGATATATGATCAGTTGTAGGACACACAAAAAGCTATCGAAATATACATTGGTATCATTTGTTTTTCTTGATTATTATATTGCTACTCAGAATTATTTCCTTTTATTCATTTCCTTGATTATCAGTAACCCGAGTTCTTCTAAATTCTAGCTTAGACTAAAATTTCATTTTTTGGTTAAACAGTTATATCTTTTGTTTCTTTTCTTTTTTTGTCAGAATCTCATGCATTCCAAATTAAGTTTTTTGTGGGAGGAGAATTCATATTTAGTATTATTTTAATATATGTATATGGGTATTAGGTAAGATCATTCCTATTTTAAACAAAAAAAAACTACAAAAATGATCGCTCGGCCGAAACTAATTGCATCCGCTAAATAAAAAATATATAGCATATGCATTTTCTATAAGCATTATCGGCTATTATTTTTTGAAAAGGCTAAAAATATATACTTTTCCTATTTTAATTGGATTTTTATTTATTATACTGAAAATAAAAAACAAAAAAATGTGAAATAAGAAAATACTATCAGAAAATTATATTTTTTGGTCACTATGATTTTTATGTGAGTTAGTGAAAGTTTTATGATTTTTATGTGAGAAAATAAAATTATATGAGTTTGATTGAAAAATATCATAGTTATATGACTATTTGTGAAATTTACCCGGTCATTAAGCTCAGAAAATTTCATACTTCTCAAAAGGGACATGGCTATAGATTGTGTAATAAATAAGCTTTTGGTGAGAAACTTGAAACTTTTCCATTGATGAAGATAATTTTTTTTTTTTTTGTTTTTGAAATAGCAATATGGTTTAAGACCCTTTATTATGGAATGTACAAATATTCCGAACATTTTCAATTGACTAGTGGCGGAGCCACGAATTCTGGTAATGGGTTCAAAAATTACAACAGTAAACACACTTGAAATTTGAACACAAGAGTTAAAGTAAAGTTGAACCCCCTGATCACTTCACTATAAAATACCCTTCTGTCAAAAGGATTTGATAGTCTATGTATGTTCAAAAAAGAAAATTTGTTAGTAGTAAATTTTTTTTACATATTAGACCTCACTCCTAATAGCTCTGCATTGTCTTTGACTCTTATATATTCTGGCAACATTTATTCTGTTAAAAAGTTTGGCTCGAAACAGTATAAATAAGCAGTGTACTACCTGCAAACGGGTCGTACATTGGGAGTCTCTTGGGAGTTGAGGTTATTCTTTTATTTTTGTATAAGCATATGATGTTTGACATTCATTAGTCTGATTATCTCAAAATCACACTGTAAAAAGTTTATCATGATCATGGGTTTGTTGTACTCTTTACCAAAAGAAACTTCATTCTCATGACTCGAATATAAAACATTTGCTTAGAGATGAAATAACTTGTACTATTCGACCATTTATACTGTATTTGGGGAAAATTGTATTTTATATATATGGTGATGTGTCAGGATACGTGGATTGGTCAAATGGTCAATAAATCACAATTAGACACGATTCAAGAATTGTTAAACAGACACGAGCAAAGAAGGAGGAAGAGGCACGGGACATCAGATAAGTAGCACGGCGCCCGTACCTATTTAAATCATTTATATCCGGACATCAGAAGGAATGAATCTGGTTGTAAAAAAGAGTGCAGATACATCATTTAATGAGTATTAAATGCTGAGTCCGTTAAGGAATATATATATTCAATGTAATGATTGTGTAATGTAGCATTGAATGTCTTTAATAATTCATAATAGCCTCATTATGATTTGGGCATAACGTACATTCTCAAAGGTACCTATAAAAAGGAGATATATGATCAGTTGTAGGACACACAAAAAGCTATTGAAATATACATTGGTATCATTTGTTTTTCTTGATTATTATATTGCTACTCAGAATTATTTCCTTTTATTCATTTCCTTGATTATCAGTAACCCGAGTTCTTCTAAATTCTAGCTTTGACTAAAATTCCATTTTTTGGTTAAACAAATTAGTTCCGTTACCGGAAATCTGATAATCTATTTCCTCTTTGCTTAACTTTCCTTGTTACATCAACTATGGCAAACAACAACGATAACACTCAAGGAAACCAAGAAAATCAAACAAATCAACAACTTCAGAGAGATCTGCAGGATAATAACGCATTAGTTCCTTCTCCACAAGGTTCTCCACGGCGGTCTCATGAAGGCACTCCTGAGGGGTCTCATACAGATGGACAAGCTCAATTCGAAAATGTGGAGGCTATGGATGAAGCTTTACAAAAACTTATCGCCACACAAGTCAATAAAGCTCTTCAAGCTTTTGTCAGTCAACTACCTGCTGCACCACCTACACCCACACCAAATAACAACACTCTAGAGAACCCTCGTTCCGGACTCGTTAATTCAGGTAGTGGTGGAACCCCCAGCGAATCACAGGAGGGAGAACCAGGTAATTCTAATTTACAAAATTTAGTACTAACATTGCAGAAATAGCTCAAGGAGCAAAATGACCGCATAGAGCAAATACCCGGGGTGCCACCAGTGATCAAAGGGGTAGATATGGATAAATATTCACAACAACCTTGGAAGCCAAGTGCTGCTCCCCTTCCAATCCCAAAGAAGTTCAAAATGCCTGAGATGCCAAAATACGATGGAACAACAGACCCGCGAGACCACGTGACTGCTTTCACAACAGGCGTAAAAGGCAATGATTTGACTAAGTAGGAGATCGAATCTGTATTAGTCAAAAAATTTGGTGAAACGCTCACTAAAGGTGCACTAATATGGTATTCTCTTTTACCCGAAAATTATATAAATTCTTTTGCTGAGCTTGCAGATTCTTTCATCAAAGCACACTCGGGAGCCCAAAAAGTCGAAAAAAGAATGGAAGGTATTTTTAAAATCAAACAAGGGGACTCAGAATTGCTTAGAGAATTCGTGGACAGATTTCAGCGTGAAAGAATGACATTGCCACGTGTACCAGATAACTAGGCGGCTATAGCATTACGAGCAACTTGAATGAAAAAAGCTCAGAAGCTACAAGGCGACTCAAGGAAAGCCATTGAGAATTCCCAGCTACAACATGGAATGATGTTTACAATCGTTATAGCACAAAATTGAGGATTGAAGAAGATATTATTTCACGACATCAAAAAGAAGAAAAGGTAAGCTCAAGACGGGCCGAAAATGAAAAAAGGTCCGATAAAAACAGGTACGAGCCATACATGGGACCTGCGGGAAGAGACTCACGGTCAAAGCAGGATAACCAGAGGTACGATCAAAGATCAAGGAATAGAGATGTCAGGCTCATCATCAAGATTTGGGAGTGACCGAAGCGCACGTGAGCCACGAGACATATGATGGAGGTCTAAAGGCAAGGTTTGGAGGTTATAATTTCAACGTGAGCATTTCTGAACTCGTGGCTGTTTTAAGAAGCATGGGAGATAAGGTACGGTGGCCCAAGGAAATGAGATCAAATCCAAACAGAAGAAACCCTGATCATTGGTGCGAATGTCATAACGATCATGGGCATAAAACAGCAGATTGCAGGTTTTTGCAGGGTGAAGTTGATCATTTGTTAAAACAAGGATATCTCACTGAGCTATTTAGTGAGAAAGGTAAACAAGCATACAAGAGCCTCCAAAACCACCTTCTCCCAAGAGAACTGTCAACGTTATAAGTGGGGGTGAAGAGATCAACGACGTATCATATAAAAAGGTTTCTAAAGTAACAATTACCCACGGGAAGCGGCCTCGACATATCTTGGAGGGAGAAAATATTACGTTCGATGATGCAGATGCCGAGGGTCTATTAACTCCACATAACGACGCATTGGTAATATCTTTACTTGTACATGACACTAACGTGAAACGAGTTTTAATTGATCCAGGTAGTTCCGTGAACATTATTTTGGTAAGAGTATTACGCGAGATGCAAGCTGAAGATAACGTGATACCAAAGGCGCATACTCTATCTGGATTTGATAATTCTAGTGTTGTCACAAAAGGAGAGGTAACACTCACCACATTCCCTAAAGGAGTCGTCAAAGATACAAAGTTCCAGGTGGTAGATATGGAGATGGCTTACAATATGATTCTTGGGAGACCATGGATCCACGAAATAGATGCTGTTCCTTCAACCTTGCATCAAGTCATTAAATTCCCAGCGCCATGGGGAATCTGTCAAATCAGGGGAGATCAACAGACATCCAGGAACATCAACTCCGTGGTAGATTTAAGTACGAAGGGTGAAGAAAAATAGCAATTACAGAATCCAGTTGAGGATAACATAGTGTCAACCTCAACTGAACAAGAGCAAACAGATGTAGATTCAAGGCCCAATTCTATTCAAGAACCAGAAGAAAATGAAAACATCAAAACAACGATAGAAGAGCTGGAGGCTGTGGTTTTGTTTATACACTGGCCAGAGAGAAAAGTGTATATAGGAGCCAATCTTAGCCGGAGGTGAAACGTAAGTTGATTGAAATTTTAAAAGCTAATGCAGACTGTTTTGCTTGGTCCCATTCTGACATGACAGGGATACCATCGGAAGTGATGACTCATAAACTAAATGAAGATCCATCATATTCCCCAGTTAAGAAATAGAAAAGAAAGCAAGAAACTTTCAAGAATCAGGTGATTCAAGAAGAAGTCCAAAAATTGCTAAAAATTGGTTCTATTCGTGAGGTAAAGTATCCTAACTGGTTAGCTAACACTGTTGTAGTTCCAAAGAAGGACAGTAAGTGGCGGGTTTGCGTAGATTACACAGATCTTAATAAAGCCTGCCCTAAAGATTCTTTCCACTGCCACACATAGATCAATTAATTGATGCAACTGCAGGTCATGAACTATTAAGTTTTTTAGATGCATATTCAGGATAATCAGATTAAAATGGATCCAGGAGATGAAGAAAAAACTTCCTTCATAACAGACAGGGGGACTTACTATTATAAAGTAATTCCCTTTGGTCTAAAGAATGCAAGAGCAACGTATCAGAGGTTAGTTACCAAAATGTTTCAAGAGCATTTGGGAAAAACTATGGAGGTATATATAGATGATATGCTTGTTAAAACTCAGCATTCAGGAGATCATATATCGCATCTATCTGAAACTTTTAAAATTTTGCGAAAACTTAATATGAAGTTAAATCCCAAAAAATGTGCATTTGGTGTTGCATCAGGTAAGTTCTTAGGTTTTCTTGTTTCTAACCGCTGCACAGATTAAGGCCATTGAAGAAATCCCTGATATACTCTCGAGCAAGAAAGAGGTTCAAAGATTAACATGGAGGATTGCAGCTTTGGGAAGATTCATTTCTAAATCATCAGAGAAGCGTTTTCAATTCTTCTCAGCTCTTAAGAAGCAGGATCATTTTGAATGGAACGAAAAGTGTCAGCAAGCACTCAGGAATTTGAAAGTGTACTTATCAAATCCACCGTTACTAGCAAAACCAAAGGCTGGGGAAAGATTGCTCATTTACCTTACTGTTTCAGAAGTAGCGGTAAGTGCGGTTTTTGTTCGAGAAGAACAAGGTAAACAATCCCCTATCTATTATGTTAGTAAATCTTTGTTAGATGCAGAAACTCGGTATCCTCAATTGGAAAAGCTTGCACTCGCATTAATCATGACATCTAGGAAATTAAGGCCTTACTTTCAGTGTCATCCTATTGCTGTAGTAACCGCCTATCCTTTACGTAATATATTGCATAAGCATGAATTATCAGGTAGGTTGGCTAAGTGGGCAATAGAGTTAAGTGAATACGAAATCACGTACCAACCTAGAACTGCTATAAAATCACAAGTGTTAGCTGATTTCGTGGCTGATTTTAGCCACGACATGCAATTAGAAGCACAAAAAGAATTACAGGTGCTCGATGGAGCTAATCCAGGAACTTGGACTTTATTCGCCGATGGTTCATCTAATGTAAAAAGAGCAGGTTTAGGGATTGTTTTGGTACCACCTATGGGTGAAACCATTCGACAGGCTATCAAATGTCATTTAATAACTAACAATGAGGCAGAGTATGAGGCTGTAATTGCAGGTTTAGAATTGGCACGAGAACTTGGCATAAATCAGATTATAATCAAGAGCGATTCACAACTCGTGGTTAATCAAATGCTGGAGACTTATACAGCCAATGAAGCAAGGATGCAGCAATATTTAGAAAAGGTGCGGGAGTTAATAAAGCAATTTCAAACCTGGAAAGTTACACAAATACCAAGGGATGAAAATCTTGAAGCAGACGCTTTAGCTAATCTCGCATCTGCGCCTGACGTGGAAAGCGATGCAAATACCTCAGTTATTCATTTGTTTCATTCAGTTCTCGACCCTGACAAGAATGAGGTAAATTTTAATAATTTAACTTGGGATTGGAGGAACGAGATTGTAGCTTTTTTGCAGTATGGAACCGTCCCTGATGACAAGAAAAAAGCCCATGCACTTCGCAAAAAGGCTGCTCGCTACTGTTTAAATCAAGGCAACCTATATTGTAAAATGTTCGGTGGCCCCTTAGCTAGATGCCTCGGTCCTTCTCAAACAGAGTACGTGATGAGGGAAATACACGAGGGACATTGTGGAAATCACGCCGGAGGAAGATCATTGGTAAGAACCTTAATCAGGGCAGGTTACTATTGGCCAAAAATGGAAGAAGAAGCGGAAAGTTTCGTGGCCAAATGTGATAAATGTCAAAGGTACGGTAACAACATGCATAGACCCGCGAAATTATTACATCCGGTCATCGCACCTTGGCCATTCATGAAATGGGGAATGGACATCGTGGGTCCATTACCACAAGCAAAAGGACAGGTAAAATTTCTACTTATACTTACTGATTATTTTACTAAATGGGTAGAGGCAGGAGCCTTCAAACATGTACGAGAAAAGGAAGTCAAAGATTTGGCGAAACATCATATGCCGATTTGGCGTACCAAAGGAGATCGTATGTGATTATGGTCCTCAATTTATAGGAGCTCAAATCACATAATTTTTTCAATGTTGGCAAATTAAAAGGATTACGTCCACACCTTATCATCCGGTAGGTAATGGGCAAGCATAGTCAACAAACAAGGTTATCATCAATAATTTAAAGAAGCGTTTGGAAGAAGCAAAAGGAAATTGGCCAGAGGTGCTACCTGGTGTTTTATGGGCATATCGCACCACAACAAAAACGAGTACGGGAGAAACACCATTTTCGTTGGTTTATAGAGAAAAAGCTTTAATTCCAGTCGAGATAGGAGAACCGAGCACACGGTTCACACAAGCGACACAAGAATCTAATGATGAGGAGATGCGGGTCAATCTAGATTTACTTGAAGGAAGGAGAGAAGCTGCATTAATAAGAATGGCAGCACAAAAACAAGTCATAGAATGATATTACAACAGGAAAGCACGCCTCTGATTCTTTAAAGTTGGGGACTTCGTACTTAAAAAGGTTTTCCAGTCTACAAAGGCAGCCAACATGGGTAAACTAAGTCCAACTTAGGAAGGACCCTATAGAGTTCGTGATATTGCAGGCAAGGGAGCATATGAATTAGAGACAATGGATGGCAAAGTACTACCTTCACATTGGAATGCAGTTCATTTGAAGAGATATTACTTCTAAGGAATACCCACGGTCAGGTATCATCATTTTGCATTTAATTTTTTGAATTGTTAAAATTTTACTAACAATTTTAGATGATAGGCAAAAAGCTAGCCCGTACTAAATGATGAGTCACGACCTGTAAGGCACACGGAATAACCTAAAATTCCTGGTAGGGTTACAATTATTCTGATAGAAATTTAAACGGGTTAAGCAGTCTTCATCTATAATCGTACCTCCGAGTCCCGTATGTATTTCCTTTTCAGGAAAAGGACCAAATGAGAGAAACTATCAAGTGCTTGAGGCTTCATACTTCAACACTCAAACACTTGGGGGACTACATAATATACACAAGTATATAAAGAAGGCAGAGAAGATTGAAGAAAAATCAAGCCTGAAAAAGTCAAGTGTAGAGTAATAAAAGTCACATGAAGTCATGAGCCAAGGCTAAAGAAAACCTTACTGTAGTTAGGGTAAAAGCTATGTACTAAAGCAGGTTGTAAAGAAAAACCTTGCATTTATTGTTCTAAAATGGGTTATAAGAAAAACCTCGTGTTTATTATTTTTTCTTAAAAATCTGTTACAAGGAAAAACAGTTATGAGAAAGTTATAGATGTAATTCAAATACATGTAAGATGTTATTCAAAACTTGTCAAGGCTCAAAATAAAAACTTGTCAATGTTATTCCAAAGAAACATGTGTGTTCCTATTTCTTTTATCGTATGTTAACACCATTATGAAGTTGAGACGTCTTCTTCATTAAGTGTCAAAATATAAAAGGGCCCTCTTTTATAAAACTCATGTTTAAAACTATGTAGTCATGAGATTAACAGAAGCATTTTTAAAGAGCAAAAATGCAAGCTATTTTATAAGTCCTTAAAAATAAAGGCAAGAATAGAATAAACAGAAGTCTAAGATAATAACATCAAAAACTTCTTAAATACTTAAGATTAAGTGCGAACTTAATCAAAAAACTGTGAAATTGATTATACAGAATTGCCCCACAAAAGACTTGGGAACTTGCGTTCTAAAAATAAACCCTTAGATGAAGCCAAGGGTTTCTAGCACGATTTTCCAAAGAGGTACCTGCAGCAAAAACAAGGAATTCAAAATAAATTTTCTAAGAAGATGTGGGAACTGAAGAAGAAGCATCAACAACAACGGGCTCAACTTGGGCAGGAGCTTCAACGGCGACAACATGCTCGACTTGAGTAAGGGCTTCAGGAGAGGTAGTTTCAACTTGGCTTGTAGCAGTGGGCCCGATTGGGCTTGAAGAAGATGCGATACCCCATGAACCTCAACCACGTGAGCTTCAATTACAGGTGAAGGGAAGTCCTGCGGTTGCTGAGCTTGTTCTATGGTTTTATTGACCTTAGCTAATTCAGCCTCCAGGTCAAAACTTTCTTGCCCAACTTCAAGTAAGGTATCACGACGGGAATTCAGAAAAGCCCAACTCACCTCAACGTCAAATTTTTCTTCAAGGATCCCATAATCCTTTTCCCAAGCAGCGACCTCACTTTTGAGCTCTTCATTCTCAGCCAAGGCAGAATTACAAGAAGTTTGAAGGGAAGCATGTGAGCTCTCTAAAGCACGCACCTTATCAACAGAAACTCGAAGTTCCTCTTGTGCCTGGGTTAGATTTTGCACAAGTTCCCCAGCATAAACCTCTTTTTGAACCAACAGAGCCTTTAATGCCCTATTCTCCTTGCTAGCCTTGGATAGCTGTTCTGAAAAGGAGGATTCAAGACGTTCTTTTTCCTTCTCAGCTTGGCTCGAGGAAGCCTTAATAACCGCCAGCTCTGAAGTTAATGCTCGTACTTGCTGTTCTAAGGTACTTCTTCTCTCTTGTAAATCCTCCATGTCGATTTGAGCGCTGTCAAACTGTTCCTTCCAGTTGTTTGCCTCCAACTAGGAATCACGTGCTACCTTCTCCAAGAGGGAGATTCTGCTCATCAGCTCAGTGCCAATAAGATTGGCCTACGTAAAAAAAAGAGAAGTAAGAATCCCAAAGTCGAATTTTTTTACAGAATGGAGAAAAGTAGGAAAGAAAAATACCTTTAAAGTAGCATGCACTATGTCATTCATGAGAGTCGGGTTGCTATGGCTCTCAAGCTTTGCTTTCTCGATGGGGCCAATCAAAGGCTCGAGCCAAATATCAGCTTGACCGGACTTTCTCAAGAGGCTGTTGTTAGCAGGAACTTCAATGGTTACGCTCCTTGTAGCAGTACTCCTACTTGAAGAGCCCACCTCCGTATGGTGAACAATAGGTGGAGGAATTGTCAAAGGAGGAGCGGTGGAAGGAGTAAAAACAGTGGAAGAAGGAACAGAAGCAACAGTTGATGAAGGTAAAGAAGCAATCACAGGTACAGGAGATGAAAAGGAAGATAATGGAAGCTCGTCTAGAACAGGTCCTAAGTTTCCACTACCAAAACCACTAACAAAAAGTTGATCGATCGACTCACGAGTGTCGTGAGTAGAGACGTCATCATCAGGAATGATAACTGGAGTAACAACAGGCTAGGAAAGAGACAGATGAGGGGAGACTTCAGCCTCGTCATCAGAGACGATACGTCTCCTGGCTCGAGGTCTCATCACCAGGGAGCCCTCATCTTCTTCCTCTGAATCTTCTTCCTCAGTAGCTTTTCTTTTTGAAGAACCCAAGAATATATCTTGGGCTGAAGAGGTACGAGTACTCAAAGAGTCACGAGAAGCTATGATTGCCTCTGCGGTGACTCCTCGAATAGCAAATCCTGATAAAAAGAAGGATAAAAGTTAGAACAAAGAAAATATTTATATATAGACAAAGTAAAATAGAAACTCTTACCATGAGTTTATACTTTCCAACCGTAATGGTTGGAAAGGTTTTTCCACGACCTACCCTCCATTGGAGCGGTCTTCAACAATTTTCCTATCCAACCACGGAAGTTGGGCACAGTCTCCACAACACGCATGGTTGCTGAGAAAAGAAAAGAAGCGACATTAGAAAAGGTGATAAGCTTGAAAAGGAAGGCACGAGGAAGATTTAACACTTACGTGCAAAGTTCCACTTCTCAGGGAAGGGAACGTTATTTTCACCCACTAAACCAGCAGTGGGGGCAGCAACAAACCGAGCATACCAGCCACAGTCTTTATCGTCCTCGAGGCTCACTAAAACCCTCTTGCTCCTGGCCACTAGGGTAAATACGCCGTTGCGAAAAAGCCTAGGGGAATAAAGATGAATTAGGTGGGGAAAAGTAAATTCAACATCTGCCATGTTAGTGAGGTGCCTCAAGCAGGCGACATCCCTCCAAACAATCGGACCAATTTGACCCAAACACACGTTGAAAAAACGGAAAAAGTCTAGAATGACCGGGTCAATGGCCGGTTTAAACCCTAGAGTGAAAGGGTATGTGTAAACAAAAGAGAATCCGATTAAGTAAGAAGTGATCCTTTGATTTGGGTTAGGAATGATAATTGGAAAATCGTCACTCCAGTGACAATCCTTGCGAATTATGGGAGTTAAAATATCTGTGATTTGAGTGGGAAAAACGTCAACACGATCTAAAGAGGCAACTTGGGTCCTGAGAGATTCTCTATCATGGTGAAAAGAAATTTCTGTTGGGACTATTTCTTCAACTAGAGGCTGACGAAAGGGCTCAGAAGATTCTTTATTCCTAGAAGAAGACCTCTGAGAAAGGGAACCTCTAGTCCTAGAAGAGGGACCCGAGCTAGAAGAAGGAGTGGATGTGCTACCACCACGAGCAGACCCTAAGCTACGGAGTCTACCCCCTCTTCTATGCCTAATAGGAGCATTGGGGAAGTTATCTAAAATGGGGGTTCTCCTACGGTGAGGGTTTGGTGAAGCCATGACAAAGAAGATTGAAGTAGAGCAGAAGAGAATAAGAGGTTTTTGAAGAATTAAAGTGTTTGACACGCTTTATGTGGTAAAACACAAGTAAAGAAGTTATATTTATACTAATAGGGTAACCGGCAAAAGGAAAAAGTACAATGATGGAAGAACTATAATAATGATAACTGACACTTCATGAATAGGGAAGCCGAAAAGAAAGCCTAAGAAAGTGCTGCAAAACTGTAGAACCAATAAGAGGATGACACGTGTCTAATGCATTAAATGGAAGTGACAATTGAAGCGTCGATTCTGTCAGAGCATTAATGGTGACAAAAATTCTCTTTTAAATGAATTCCACTTCCCAAATATTCAAACTGATGAATAAATGGAATGTGGGGGGGGGGGGGACTATCTGTATTGGGGAAAATTATATTTTATATATATGGTGACGTGTCGGAATACGTGGATTGGTCAAATGGTCAATGAATCATAATTAGACACGATTCAAGAATTGTAAAACAGACACGAGCAAAGAAGGAGGAAGAGGCACGGGACATCAGATAAGTAGCACGGTGCCCGTACCTATTTAAATCATTTATATCCGGGCATCAGAAGGAATGAATCTGGTTGTAAAAAAGAGTGCAGATACAGCATTTAATGAGTATTAAATGCTGAGTCCGTTAAGGAATATATATTCAATGTAATGATTGTGTAACGTAGCAGTCAATGTCTTTAATTATTCATAATAGCCTCATTATGATTTGGGCATACGTACACTCTCAAAGGTACCTATAAAAAGGAGATATATGATCAGTTGTAGGACACACAAAAAGCTATTGAAATATACATTGGTATCATTTATTTTTCTTGATTATTATATTGCTACTCAGAATTATTTCCTTTTATTCTTCCTTGATTATCAGTAACCCGAGTTCTTCTAAATTCTAGCTTTGACTAAAATTCTATTTTTTGGTTAAACATATACCTCCTGGTGGTCCGTGAGATGAACTTAATATTACATGCAAAATTATGAGAATAGTGGAGGGTTGTGGTTGGGTTTTACTTTTGCTTTAAGATTTAAGCAAGTCTGTGAAATACTTTATGACATATTATTAGTGTATTATTATGTCACGGAGTTCCACAAATTACCATTAAGAGTTTATGTGTATTTTACAATGTGAGAGATTACTAATTACTATACTTAACTTAGTTTAATTCTATTAAGATTATATTGTAAATATAATTAACATTGTACTCCTCTTCTTCCTTTTCTATTTTTTCCAGCAGTTAGCTAGCATTTCCGATAGTTAGTTATAGTTCCAGTAGTTAGTTATAGTTAGTTAAGTACTATTCATTCCATTTGTTAGTTAGACGATAGTTGAAGGTTGGGTAACTGCCCACTTAGTTGCTTAGTTGTTGCTTAGCTGTCATTAGTTAGGTGGTCGTATATATACTTGCAGCTAACACATAATGAAGTTTAGTTTTCTCTTCTCAATCATAAGAAATTTCTCTCTTTCCTCTCGAACTTCGATCATGTAACTGCTTCCGCCATTGTTGGTTGTGAAGCTAATTGAGCTCGTGCATCCTCGAGTTTGATATGGTATGAGAGCCAGTGCTCTTTTGAGAAGACGATCCATTGAAATCGCAGATCACAACTCATTAATCTCTTCACGATCGAAGCTAGGGCTCTTCCTTTTTTTTGAGTTCATTCAGTTGAGAACCTCTGTGTCCTCATTATCTCAGTCAATCGAGCTTCCCTATCATTTGATCCTGATCTCGCAATAAAATTGTCACGACCCGGATTTCCCACCCTCGGAAGTCGTGATGGCGCCTACTAATGGGAGCTAGGCAAGCCAAATTTAATTACTTTTTCGCTAATAACATAATCCCTTTTTAACAATTATCGGCAATAATATAAAAGCAACGAATTTAAGTAATAAGCGGAAGTCTTAAATTATAGAAAACTGAATAGAAATGCGAAAAATTCAACATAAGCCTCTACCCAAGACTGGTGTCACAATACTCACGAACTACTAAGAATACTAAATACAATCGTCTGAAAGAGAACATAAATTGTTTGTCTCGAATACAATGAGATAACAGACTAAAATAAAGGATAGAGGAGACGCCGGGCCTGCGGACGCCTGCAGGGCTACCTCGATGTCTCGCTGGACTGAAGGCCTGCTCCCACACTACTGTTGCTGCTGTCCGAAACCTGGATTTGTGCAAAATAGCACAGAGTGTAGCATCAGCACAACCGACCCCATGTGCTGGTAAGTGCCTACCCTAACCCCGGCGAAGTAGTGACGAGGCTAGACCGGACTACCACATAAACCTGTGCAATTATATATACATATACGGCGGGATCGAAATACAGGGACAAGTAATCAATATGGGAGGCGGAGCATGCTATGGGGAAATAACAATTTCAAGTAAAAGTCGTCCAGTAACGAAGGAAATAACACAACTCAGACATTAATAAAGAAACAGAAAGCAACAAGTGCACGACATCACCCTTCGTGCTTTTATTCTCATCCTCACCAAGCAATAACATGTGCACGACATCACCCTTCGTGCTTTTACTCTCATCCTCACCAAGCAATGATATAATAAAGTGTGCACGGCATCACCCTTCGTGCTTTTACTCTCTTTCCTCACATATAATCAATAGAATCGGCACGGAATGGTAAATCGTGCGGCACAGCATCACCCTTCGTGCTTTACTCTCTTTCCTCACAATAAGCAAACAATGCACGGCATCACCCTTCGTGCTTTAACACTCTTCCTCACCCAAACAACAATCACAAACAAGGGGCAAGGGAATAAACAAATAATAAAAGAGATCCCGGCAAGGGAACACAATTAAACAATTAAATCCCGGCAAGGGTACAACATCAATAATCTCAACGTCCCGGCAAGGGAAAATAATCAATAAACAACAATGTCCCGGCAAGGGAACAATTTAAGTACTCTTTCTCTTCCTTTCACTTTTATTTCATATCTCACTTTACCACTTGAGCCAATGCTCCAAAGGTTTCGACCATTTCATATACGTTCACAATTGAATTATAACTTGAGCCAATGCTCCTCATTATTCATAGGTCGCAATTTCCCTTCACAAGTTTTTCACAACAAATAGGAATCACTACCAAGGCAAGAGAAATACCACGAAATCAAGATATTCGCAAATTAAAGACTCACGGTCATGCTAGACACCAACGTATAGATACTCGTCACCAAGCCTATACGTCGTACTCAACAAGAAGCAATTAGCAAATAAGACTCAACTCCTAGTCCCTCAAGCTAGGGTTAGACCAAACACTTACCTCAATGCCTTGTTGAATACAACTCAAGCTCATTATAGCTTTACCGCCGCGATTCGCTTCAATTCGCTCGTATCTAATCATAAATTACTTAATTACATTAATACATGCTAAATGAATCAAGCCCAATGCATAAAAAATGAGTTTCCCAAGTTTTACCCAAAAAGGTCAAAAATGCCCCCGGCCACGTGGTCAAAACCCGAGGTTCGAACCAAAACCAGATTACCCATTCCCCACGAATCCAAATATGTAATTTGTTTTGAAATCGGACCTCAAATTGAGGGTCCAAATGCCCAATTTTTTTTTGAAAAATCTAGGTTCTAACGCCAAAACACCTAATTTTCCCATGATAATCTTTGATTTGAAGTTGAAATCATGTTTGAAGATGCTAAGGAGTGAAGAAAATCAGTTAGAAATCACTTACCAATCGTTTGGAGAAGAAAGTTTGTTTGGAAAATCACCTCTTATGTTTTTGGGGTTTTGAAAAAGTGTAAAATAACTGAAATTCCCGTTTATTTATACCCCTCTGAAACTTCCTGTGCGGACCGCGCATAAAGGACCGCGGCCGCACAGGCCCTCCTGAAGACCTACAGATCATAGCCCCATGCGGACCGCACAAGGCCGACCGCGGCCGCGCAGCATCCACGCGACCGCTCAAAGGCGACCGCGGCCGCGGCTGGCCCTTCCGCGGCCGCACGCGATTTCTCGCGGACCGCGCAAGAGGGTTCAGAGGCCTGCAATATTTCTGAACCTACAACATCAGATCTTTTAAGTCTAAGGCATCCCGGAACCTACTCGAAACTCACCGAGCCCTCGAAAACTCCAACCCAAGTGGTACACTACCTCAAAAAAATCCTACGAACATATTCAAGTGATCAAATACCAATATAACATCATGAACATCGAAATAAGCCTCGAGATAATGAGATTCTCAAAATTCCTATATAACATCAATTTCCCATTTAGGGTCCGGACCCGGTCAAACGACGTCCGTTTTTTAACCAAACTTTACAGAAACATCTTAAATCACATATAAGAACCTGTATGGGCACCGGAACCAAAATACGGGTTCGATACCACACGTTCTAATCAATTTTCATTTCAATTTTTCCTTAATAATTTCAAGAAAAACAATTTTACTCAAAAATTTCATTTCTCGGGCTTGGGACCTCGGAATTCGATTACGGGCATACGCCCAAGTCCCAATATTTTTCCTACGGACCCTCCGGGATCGTCAAATCACGGGTCCGGGTTGTTTACCCAAAATATTGACCGAAGTCAAATTTAATTATTTTATATATCAAATTTAGCATATTTCACATAATTTCATATTTAAGCTTTTCTGGCCACGTGCCCAGACTGCGCACGCAAAACGAGGCGACTATAAATGAGGTTTTCAAAGACCTCGGAAGCACAGAAATTAGGTAAGGAAAATAGGTGATGACCCTTGGGTCGTCACAAAAAACAGTCATGGCAGTAGGTGATGCAAGTGCTACGAATGCAGCAACAGCAGAAAATTTCAATCGACAATCGATGTGAGTAGTCCACTCTACATTCATCCCTCTGATAGCCCTGGGCTAAGTTTTGGTCCCAGGCCTTTTGATGTTTAGGATACGATCGTGCAGGAGAGGTGTATTGAGATCCCTCTCTGTTAAAAACAAATTAGGATTTATCACTGGAGAATGTGTAAAAACCTAACTCGAATTCACCAAATTTTAGGCAGTGGGAGAGGTGGCGATGATATGGTAAACCTCATGGATTTT